>NC_080603.1:5986772-6227686 GCF_027887145.1 Ammospiza caudacuta | reverse complement strand
CTTTCTCTCTTTCTTTCTCTCTTTCTTTCTCTCTTTCTCTCTCTCTTTCTTTCTTTATCTTATTTCCTTCTCTCTTTCTCTCTTTCTCTCTCTCTTTTTCTCTTTCTCTCTTTTTCTCTCTCTTTCTCTTTCCTTCTTTCTCTTTTTTCTTCTCTCTCTCTCTTTCTCTCTCTTTTCTCTTTCTCTCTTCTTTTTTTTTTTTAAATTTTCGTTATTTTAAGGGTTTTTTATTCTTTTTTTTTTTTTTTTTAGCTGCTGGCTCTATCTCTTCAAAGCTTTAGCAAAAATTGGGGTCCTTTCACTTTTATCTTCCTTTGGAAAGGCTTTTCTTTGATCTGAGCATGCCATCTTTGCACCTCACCAATCTTGTGGTTAGTGTCCCTGCCCTCCTTCCTCTAGTGACACACTTGTCCCCCTCCTCCCTGCCTGCCCCACCTCCTTCCCACTCCTCCCTGCCCTCTCCAGTCCTCAGCTGCCACTCCAGCTGCCCTGTGATTTTGGGTGGGTGGGTGCACACAGATCCCTGCGCTTCCGAGAGTTCCCTGTGGGCTCTGCCCCAGCCACGAGTCCTGCTGGGAACCCTGCCATGGTCTGACCTCCTGTTCCCAGTGCCATCTGAGAAGAGATGGGTTGAGATGGACCCATCAGGAGATAATGATTTGGCATCAGCTGCTTCCACGACTTGAGTCCTTTGAGATGCTTTGGGTGGAAAAAGCCTCGAGGAGCATTGAAGGTCAATGGGAGTCACCAGAGCAGGGGGAATCTCTGGACTTGGGGGTGCAAGGGCAGGGCTGCAAGAGCCCCCTGGGCACTTTGGGGTGCCACTGAATCTGAAGATTCCTGTGAGGCTGGGATGCCCTGAGCAGCACAGCAGAGATGCAGCCCTCATGGGAGCCTCCTGAAGGAGAGATGTCCTGGCCAGCCCCCAGCACCATCCCACCACACCACACCTCAAGATGCTGGTGGGTGCCACAGGGAGAGGTGGCGGGCACCCCACGCCCCATCTTGCTGGAAGTGGTGCTGCCAGCTCACACCTTTGGCAGGGAGCTCAGTGCCAAAGGTGACTTGTCACCGTGGAGGGTACAGCTTGCCACCATGGCCAGAACTGGATGACCATTGCAAGCTGACCGTGAGGCAGAGGGAGGCAGCAAGAGGACCCAAAATGCTTGAGAAGCAGAGAGCAGGGGCCTGACAGGAGGTTCTGACAGAGACATGGTGCAGCCATCGTGTTGGACTCCGGTGTGGCACCTCGCCGTGGTGGCGTCGGTGACCTGGATGCTGCAGAGGAGAGCAGGGAGGCTCAGACCTGCCAGGCGTGCTGTCCACCCCTGTGACCTGCTGGCAGGTGGCCCAGGACCCCGAAGCCATCTGTGTGAAGGGATGGGGAGGGGGGGATGCACAACCTGATGCTGCCAGCCACACCATGCAGCCTTCCTCCCAGTGGTCTCCAACACGGCGGGCAGAGCCAGGGCCAGGAACCCCCAGCAGGTTCACCTCTGGAGGTCCAGGACCTTGTCCTCTAACCTCATTCGCTCCTGACAGCCTCCATCTCCCTTGTGACCCTTCCTCCCCCCTGTCTTGCCCCTGTCCTCCCCGTGGTGACTCTGCAGCTACCCCCCAGTCATGTTGCAGCACCTCCTGCCCAAGTTCTCCAGCTCTCTAGCACACAGAAGGTCCTCCCGCCCTACGGCTTCACGGTGGCACCAGCGCAGCCCTCTCCCCTCCTGCCTGCCATGGAGGCACCGGTCGGAGAGGTCTGCAGCTCTGGTGTGTTCTGTGGTGTTGTCCATGGCGTGTGGCACCCTCCTGCCCACCCTCCTGCCCGCGGCACGCTGCCTGCCCGCTGCCCCAGCCCCTCCGCCTGGCCCTGGCTGCCTTCTCTTTAGTTTTGCTTTGCAGCGCTGCGGTCGCGCCCTGAGCAGTGACCTGGGATCCCGGCCACTGCCGGCCACGCCAGCCGTGCCTGGGCACCCACGGGTGGGAGCAGTGACCGCTGTCCCCCCTGTTGTGTGTCCCCCCCTTCTCTGGCAGGGCCTTTGTCTACCTGAGCAACCTCCTGTACCCCGTGCCCCTGGTGCACCGCGTGGCCATCGTCAGCGAGAAGGGCGAGGTGAAGGGCTTCCTGCGCGTGGCTGTCCAAGCCATCTCAGGTAGGAGGGAAATCCCCCTCAGCAATGTGCCCCTGGCATCCCCTGCACCCTCTGTGCCCCTGGCATCCCCTGCACCCTCTGTGCTGGCTCACCCCGATCTCTCCTCCAGCGGATGAAGAAGCCCCTGATTATGGCTCTGGAGTGCGGCAATCAGGGACAGCCAAGATCTCCTTTGACGACCAGCACTTTGAGAAGGTAAGGTGGGGCTGGCTCTTGGTGGATGCCCATGGACCTCAGATCCCTGCCTGTCACCTCAGTGCTTCCCATGGGGACCCCCAGGCTCCTAGAGGGGGAGGGAAAGGAATGTGCTCTTGGTCCACCAAGCCTTGGGTACCCACCAGTGCATCCTGCTCTCACCCAAGTCCCAGGGGGAATACAGTGGGGTGGGAGAGGAGAGCTGGAGGTGCCTGGGTGCTTGGGATGCTGGTGGTGGTGCAAGCAGGACCACCAGAATGCCTGAAGTCCCCTCGTGGCTCAGTTCCAGTCGGAGTCGTGCCCAGCTGTGGGGATGTCTCGCTCGGGGACCTCTCAGGAGGAGCTGCGCATTGTGGAGGGGCAGGGCCAGGTCAGCGACGTAGGCCCGTCCGCTGATGAAGTCAACAACAACACCTGTGCAGGTGAGCAGGGGTGGCAGGCACTGTGGGAGGGCTCTCTGCACCTCCCCCCTGGCATTGGCAGCCCACTGCTCCCATGGGGAGCTGCTGGAGCAGAGTCAGAGGGAAAATCCTTGGAGATCTTTGGGTTCAACCTATGAAACCACCTTGTCAACCACCATGGCACTGAGTGCCACAGCCAGGCTTTTCTTAAGCTCTTCCAAGGACAGTGACTGCACCACCTCCCTGGGCAGCCCCTTCCAATGCTCAGTCACCCTTTCTTTGAACAGCTTATTCCTAATGTGCAGCCTAACCTTCCCCTGGTGCAGCTCAAGCCTGTGTCCTCTTGTCCTGTCAGTGGTTGCCTGGGAGAGGAGAACAACCCCCACCTGGCTATAACCTCCTTTCAGGGAGTTGCAGAGAATGATGAGGTCTCCCCTCAACCTCCTCTTCTCCAGGCTAAACACCCTCAGCTCCCCCAGCTCTGTTGGACAAGGGTGTTCACACCCTTCATCAGCCTTGTTGCCCTTCTCTGGACATGCTCCAGCACCTCAACATTGTTCCTAAATGTTCCTAACACTGGGGGGAAGACACCCTGCCTTGCTAAGGGCCTTCTCCTCCCTGCAGTGACCCCAGAGGATCTCCTGGACAGCCCAGAGAAGCCTGCACAGGATGGGCCCCTGGAGGTGGCTTTGGACCACCTGAAGCTGGGCAGCATCTTCACTTTCCGTGTGACAGTCCTGCAGGCCTCCAGCATCTCTGCAGAATATGCCGACATCTTCTGCCAGTTCAAGTGAGCCCTCAGTGCCCCCCAGCCCTGCTTCTTCCACCAAGCTCCAGCCACCACCTGGGGGCTTCTGGTGAATTTGGGATGTTTCCTCCACCCCTGAGCCCTTTGTGGATGGGGAGGCAAAACCAAGGGCCGTGAAATCTGCCCAAGCACTTGTTTAGTCACTGGCAAAAGGCAAGGGAAGACTTCCATCAGCTTCAGGGGGTCCTGTGCCAGCCAAGGGTGCAGGCAGCAGCCCTGGGGGAATAGGGTCTTGTTGTGGTCCCTTGCTTTCACTCCTCTCCCTGCTCCAGCACATCCCCATCCCTGAACAGCCCCTGAACAACCTTCCTTCCCTCCACAGCTTCATCCATCGCCATGATGAGGCCTTTTCAACAGAACCCTTGAAGAACACAGGACGGGGGCCACCCCTGGGCTTCTACCACGTCCAGAATGTGCGTACCCCTCTCCCACCACCCCTCTGCTCCTGCTCCTGCACCTGCTGGGATCTCTGCAGGGCCTTGGCTGGATCCTCTCCCAGGGAAGCAGCTTCCTCCTGCCCTTCCCAGCCCCTCACAGACACCCAGCTAAGCCAGGCTTAGATGGGGTGGACATGCAGGAAAAACACCAGAAGCCACTGTTGTACACCTGAAAAGGCTGGGATTTCACTGCAGTGGTCTTGGTGGAGAGAGGGAGGATGGGTGAGGGATGGAGGGGACTGACAGTTTTACACCCTTCCACATTCCAGGTGCTGTTGCTGGCTCTCTTCCCTTTCCCAGATAAACTGCCCTGTCAGATGAACCATGAAAGCTCTTTCTCTTCTAGATTGCTGTGGAGGTGACAAAATCTTTCATTGAATACATCAAGAGTCAGCCAATTGTGTTCGAGGTGTTTGGCCACTACCAGCAGCACCCCTTCCCACCTCTCTGCAAGGATGTCCTGAGGTGGGTACATCTGGGCCACCTCCAGCCCCTGCCTGTGCTATGGGTGCTCTGGGCTGCCTGGGGACCCAGCCTGGGGCTGGCTGGGTTTGGGGTGCCTGCTTTTGGGGGTGCTATAACCAAGCTGGTTCTGCCTGCAGCCCACTGAGGCCATCCCGACGCCACTTCCCCCGTGTGATGCCACTCTCCAAACCAGGTAGGGAGCCCAGCCTCCTACTCCTGTGCCCACCTGTATTTCCCATGTTGGGTGGGTGTCCCCTTCCCCAGAGGCACCACAAAATGCACAATTTGATTTATTTTTTAGGGACCATGGCACTCTAAAGCCCTAGACACCCATTTCCCAGTACTCAACAGATGGAAAGTTCCCATCTCATGTCCTGCAGAGCAGCAGGGGGAAATTCTTTGCCCTGGGTGGCTCAGGTGGCTCCCCAACCCAAGTGTCCCTGAGAGACCCAGCTGTGGGGGTTTGGCTGTGCAGTCAAAACAGCAGCTCAGGGGGAGCAGCCTCTCTGTGGTGGCTCCTGAGCAGTGCCTGGAGCACCACTGTGTGATTTGGGATGTGCAGTCACACTGTGTGCACCTGGTGATGGCTGAGGCCAGTCTCTTGCTGACACCCCATGCTGGGCAAGGGAGAAAGCACTGCCAGTGATCAGCAAGGTCCCTGGGATGAGGCCCTAGTTGCTGCCTCTGTGCATGCCCTGAGGTCCCTGCCTGCTCTGCCCTTCCTCTGCCATCCATCATATTCCTCATTCTGAGTGCCAGCAGCAGGCTGAACCTCTCACCTGTCTTTTCTGCCCCACTGCAGTGCCTGCCACAAAGCTGAGCACCATGACTCGGCCCAGTGCTGGCCCCTGCCAGTGCAAGTACGACCTGATGGTTTTCTTTGAGATCTGTGAGCTGGAGGCCAATGGAGAGTAAGTCCTGCTGGGAGAGGGAGGCAATGAGGGATTTGCCCAGTGCTCAGCACCTCTGGGCAGGCTGGCAGGATTCAGTTTCATGCTGCAATCCTCTCTTCCAGCTACATCCCTGCTGTTGTGGACCACCGTGGAGGCATGCCATGCCATGGGACCTTCCTCCTTCACCAGGTACTCTCTGCCCAAGTGGTGTCCTAGCTGACCCCTGCTGGGACCTGTGTTAACTGCTGTCCCTTCTCTGGCCTCGTGGGTCTCAGGGCATCCAGAGGAGAATCAGTGTCACCTTGGTGCATGAAACGGGCAGCCTCATCCGCTGGAAGGAAGTGCGGGAGCTGGTTGTGGGTAAGCCAAGCCAGCCCCCAGTCCCAGCATCATCTCAGACTCATCTCTTCTTTCTTGCCCACATTCCCATGTCCCCACATGGAGTTTATGCCTTGTGTCCCCTCTGCCCTGCAATAGTAAAGCAGTGGCTGCCTGGCAGGTGACACTGGGACACTGCATGGGCAGGACACCTCAGCCCCTGTCCCCGTGTCCACGGTCTCTGGTGCTGGATGGCCAGGGGGGGCTGCAGGCAGGCAGTCTGCCCCTGCCTTCACAGGGACCCTCTGCTGTCACCTCAGAGGTAACTGTGCTGTGTTTGCAGGTCGGATCAGGAACACCCCAGAGGCAGACGAGTCTCTCATCGACCCCAACATTCTGTCCCTGAACATCCTCTCCTCCGGCTACATCCACCCCTCCCAGGATGACCGGTGCGTGATGCTTTTTCCTTGCTCTTCCCCTGCTGTGGTGAGGGATGGAGAGGTTGAGTAGCAGCCCCCCTGTCCCCTGGAAGGCTCTTGACCCTTCTGCTGACCCACTGCTGCCTTGAGGCAGGGTGTTTCTGAAGCTGCATGGGGTCTTGGGGTACAGGGCTGCCAACCCCCTTCCTCCTCCTCCTCCCCAAGGCCTTGCTGTGCTGGGGAGGGCACTAAAGGGAATTTGTGTGTGGGTTCTGCTCTCTGGTGCTGCCTGTGATGGGCTGGCACAGGGAAGCGGTTGGTGCTGGTGCCAGGAGGATGTCCCAACTCCGTGGCTAGAGGGGAGTACTATTTGTCCTGTGTCCCAGCAAAATTGCTGGAAAGGCCACTTGGCACCCATGGCAGATCCCTATCTGTGTGTAAGTAATGCAGGAAAGCCATTCCCACCCCCTGTGGGTGACTCCAGGGATGCCCATGGTGCAAGCAGGACCAGCCTGGGGACCACCTGTTGTTCCCTATCCCAGGGGGCTGTCACAGAACCACAGAGTGGCTTGGGCTGAAAGGGACTTTAAAGATAATCTCATTCCAAACCCTCTACTACAGGCAGGGACACCTTCCACTAGACCAGGTTGCTTAAAGGTGTCCCCACTGTAGGTTTGGCAGGGTGTGAAAGAAGCAGGACCTGAAGATTGGTTTTCTCCAAGGTCTCCCTGTGTGAGTCCTGCAGTGGCAGGGGGAGTCGTGGGTATGGAGGGCACAGCTCTCCTCTGCACCAGGGTGACTGGTGGAACTCAGGGGACTGGTGGGGGTCTCTGACAGAATGTGTGCATGCAGGTAGCTGTGACAAGACAGAGATGGTTGCTGCCAGCACTGGGAGCAGCAGGACTGGTCCTTGGCTGTGTGTGTTGTGGTCACTGGTGCAGGAACATCCTGGCGAGGAATGGGGAACACTTTTTCCTTCATCTGCTTTGCGATCACCACTGTCCCAAGGAGGCCTGTCCCAAGGCAGGGTGGTTTTGGGGGAATGATGGGGGTCTGGATAGGATTTGGTACCCTGAGCACTCTCATGGCAGCTCCTGGACCTGGCAGACCAACTGGCACAGAGCATCTGAGCAGCAGAGGCGAGTCCTGGGCTTGGCACACGTGCAAGTGTCAGACCAGGAGACTTTGTCACAGCCTTGGGGGTACAGAAGGAGGCCAGATGGGGATGGTCAGACAAGGAGAGCCCAGCCCAGTGGAGCAGTGGTGTTTTTTTTGCTGGGAGCTGGGTGGCTGTAGCACCTGTGGGCTCTTGGGGCTGTGCAGTTTTTCATCAGCTCCTGATCTGTTGGATTGTCTGGTCCCAGATGCAGCCATATGGGATCTTCAGCATGCCTAAGGTAGCCTGGCAGGAGAGATGTGCCTCCTGCTCTGCCTTCCACCCCATAAGTCCTGCAGGACAAGGGGACACGGCTTGGGCTGGGGGGATACTTGGGATGTGGAGAGAAGCGTGGAGACTGGGGGCCCATTTTGGGTGCACAGACAGTGCTCATGTCACATCTGTCCCATATCTATTCCATGGAGCCTGCCCATGGTGAGGCAGGGGGAGGAGGGGGTGGCCAGCTGCCTGCAGGGCGCTTGCTGCAGTGCCTCCCACTTCCACTCCACCTGCAGCCATGCATGCTCCACCCTGCAGCTGTGAGGACAGGCAGGAGGAAGGCAGAGAGCAGAGTCAGCGCCCACTTCACCCTCCTCCCAGCCGCTTGCGCTCCCCGCTTTGCTGCCTTGTGCCACGCAGCCTCCATTGCCTGGAGCAGCCCTGGCTTCCCCTCTGCAGCCTCCCAGCGCCCCGGAGCCCCTCAGGAAGAGGCTGGGAGAGTGGTTCAGCTCTCTCCTTAGCGCCATCCATCCCCGCATCGAGCGCCCAGGGTGGAGGCGCGGGGGGCAGCGCCTGGTGTCCCCCCTCGCTTCCCTCAGCTGCTGCTGCCCATCTGAGCCCACACTAACCATGTGATTGTTTTGTGTTTTCGCAGGCAGTTTCTTGATTCGGATATGCCTAGGTATTATTTGTTTCCATTGGTTTTTTTTCCACCCCTCCTTCTTCTCTCCTTTCTTTCTTTCTACCCCCTTGCCTCGGCACGCTCACTCCCGCCAGAGGCAGCACTTGGACATCCGGCCCCTCATCCCTTCACATGCCCCATCCCTCCTCCCCACTGCGCTGGCACCTCTTGCTCACTCGGCCCCTTTTGCTGTTGGTGTGGGCCACGCTCTGGCTGGCTGCCGCTCCCCCTCGCACGCCTGCGTCTCCATTGCCTGATTTGGGTTTTATTCTTGCTTTTGGACTTTGCTACTCTCCCATCTTTTCTGGCACCTGGCACCGAGTGTGCCGGACCCTCCATTGTCTCCCGCCCCAGCCCCAGCTCAGCCCCTGGTACTGCTTGGAGTAGCTGCAGGGCTGGTGAGGACAGTGGAAGTTTTGGGGCTTGTCCTGCCCTGTCCTGGGCACCTGGTGATGCTGGCAGCAGTGCAGTTGGCAGCAGTGCAGTTGGGGTGGCAGCAGCTGCCCACCCTGTGCACGGATGTCCTGTGTGTGTAGGTGCGACATTCGGCAGCGTGTGTCTGTGTGCAGGTGTGACAGTGGGTGCCCATGTGGCACAGACTGTTGTACCCCTGTGTAAAGGGGCTGTTTGGGGACTGCAGGCTCCAGTTGGGACCACTGGGTGAGCCTCTCATGTGTGTGAGAGGTGCCAGATTTGTGGGTGTGCCACCAGCCTCTGGATGGGAGTGTTGATGAGGCTTCAGGGCAGGGGCCACCACTGTGCCCTGTGGCAGAAGAAGAGGAGCAAGTGCCTGGGAGACAAGGGATGGAGTGTCCTGAGTCCTGGCACATACCTCTGTGCCTGAAGGTTGTCCTCCCTACAGCAACTCAAATCTGGTGCTCACAGATGTCTGAGGGCAGAGCTGCATTCTGTCCCCTCCCAGGGTGCAGGAAAGTGGGTACAGCATTGATCCAGCCCCCCCAACACAAGAGAGGTGGGTTCACACTGGCACTGCCTGTGGTCTCTCAGCACAGTGATGCTTCCCTTGTGGACCAGGGGACGGGCCAAGGAGTCACCTGCTGTGTGAGTGGCAGTGGGAATCTCATCCCCTCAGCTGGCACTGTCCCAGGGGACTGCACTGGGCAGGAGCTCCCTGCCCTGGGATGGCACAAGGGCAGAGTTAAGGGCATAGGGAGCACATGTGCTTCCTTCCCAGCTGCTGGACCGTGAGGAAAGTGGGAGGCAGAGGGTTTTCACCCAGGCTGGCAAGCCTCTGTCTGCCCTTGCTGAGCTCCCTTTGGTCCCCACTTTGGGTTCAGCCAGGCTGGAGCTCCTGTGGCCAGCAGTGCTATTATGTGCGAGTCCCTTCAAGAGGGGCTCTTCTGACCTGTCGTTTTTCTGTGTGTGTACATGTGTGTGTTTGTCCTTGGGTCACCTTCCACTTATAGCATTTCGCTGGGAAATGACACTAGGTATTTCACGCGCACCTGCTCGGTCTGGTCCCTCCTGCTTTTCTCTTCTTCCCCTTTGCCTCCTCCCTTTGCTTTTTGCTCTTTCTGCCCTCCCCTGAGGCTCCTCTTCTCCTCCTCCTCCTCCTCCTCCTCCTCCTCCTCCTCCTCCTCCTCCTCCTTGGGGAGCACTCTTTTTCTTAAGCAACCTGTGTCTGCAAAGCAATCCTTTGCCTTGGCTGTGTCTCACACCGGTGGGGTTATGTGTTTTATACACCTTCTGAAAGCGTCACTCTGCCTCTTCTTCCAACATGGGGGAAATTGCAGTTGAGAACCTCTCCCTACTCCTGCTGGCTGCCCTGGCTCTTGTTAAAATTGCTCCTCAGCCCCCTGGATGCTGCTTCAGGGATGTGCTGAAGTGTTCTCATTGAGATATGGCTGAAGCACAGCTTCCTGAGGATGCTCAGGCGGGAGCCAGGGCTGCAGCAGCTCTGGGCGGTTTTGGGGAGTGGGTGTACCATAAAGCCAAGGCTGACCTGGGAGGGAGCCCAGGAGTGGTTCAGGGGGTGCAATGGGGATCCCCCATGCTCTCTCACCAGAGCCACCTCCTGATTCCTCACCCTCGGTTGCTCAACCCAAGGAGGGCAGATGCCACTCTTGATCTGGGTGAGCTGTGCCATCCTCTCCGGGATCCTGTAGGCATGGGGGAGTGGGACCAGGTGTCCCCTGCTCCTTCTCCCAGCCTGGGAGCCATGGAAAACACAGCAAAGGGGCCTGAGGCAGCAGAGTGGGAATGGGGCTGGCAATGAGGGTAGATCAAGAGCCAGGGGAGACAGCCTGACAGGGGCCGGCCACCAAATCATAATCCTCAGCTTCTCACTGGGGCCCAGGGCTGGCAGACAGGGGCAGCCCTGGGGAAGGGGACCTGGCTGGTGGGGGGGCTGTGCTCCCAGAGGTGGGCTGGCAGCACACCCCCAGTGCTGAGCATCCTCCCTCCTTTTCCTTCTGGCCATCAACAGCCGCTCCTGGCAGGGACTGGGAGGTGCTGTGCCCAGGCTGGATGGTGGGGACTGGCCCGGGTGCACTGGGGGTGGCAGCCCCTGCTCTGAACACAGGGGTGGGGCATGAACCCTCCTTTGCCCTCCTTTGCCTTCCTAGCCTGCTGTGCCTTGCCTGCTCCCCACCTGAGCCCCCACTCCTCCGCGGTCCTGCCTCCCCAGAACCCTGGTCCATTGGCCATCGCAAGGGTGCCGTGTCCCCTTCCCACCATGCCTTGTGCCTTTGCCTTGAGCCTGTGTCCTCTGGAGTGGCTGTCCCCATCTGTCCCCACTGCGCATGCATGTCTGTGTGTCCTTGCAGGCCTGCTGCAGCGCTGTGGGGGGGACAATGACATCTCTTTGATCGCCTGCCAGGGGTTGCAGGGAGGTTGTTTTACTGGACCTGCTGGGTTTTTTTGGCAGGACTTTCTACCAGTTTGAGGCGGCGTGGGATAGCTCCATGCACAACTCGCTGCTGCTCAACCGTGTCACCCCTTACCGGGAGAAGATCTACATCACCTTGTCAGCTTACATCGAGGCAAGGACCTTGCTTGGGGTCACTGTACATCAACAAAGTCCGGTGTTTCCCCTGCTGTGGGGGTGCAGCCAGCGTGAGCCCTTCCTTAGCTACTGCTTATGGGGTGCAGGGTTCAACTTGGTGTGTGGGGGCCATGTGGGACCCTGGGACTGGAAGCTGCTGGGCACAGGGGAGGGAGAGACCTGCTGGGCTGCCACCCTGCAGCACCTCTGATGCCTCCCTCTGCTCTACTACAGATGGAGAACTGCACTCAGCCCGCCGTCATCACCAAAGACTTCTGCATGGTTTTCTACTCGCGGGATGCCAAACTTCCTGCCTCACGCTCCATCCGCAATCTTTTTGGCAGCGGCAGCCTGCGGGCTTCTGAGAGGTACCAGGATGCTCCTGTTGGGGACAGGAGAGCCATCACATAGGGACTGGAGCTCTTCTAGGGCATCCCAGCAGCCTGGCTAAAAAAAATTGGGGTGTGGGGATGGGACAAAGCCAGTAATGCCTCACCTCTCTGTTCACAGCAACCGCGTGACAGGAGTCTACGAGCTCAGCCTGTGCCGCGTGGCTGATGCCGGCAGCCCAGGTGGGTGCCACGCCTCTGCCCAGGTGTTCAGCTGGGACAGGGAGGCACAGCCAGGCCTTCGGGTTAGGGGCTGTGTGTCTGTCCCTCCAGCTGTGTGTCTGTGCCCACAGGCATGCAGAGAAGGCGCCGGCGTGTGCTGGACACCTCTGTAGCCTATGTCCGGGGAGAGGAGAACCTGGCTGGCTGGCGGCCCCGCAGTGACAGCCTCATCCTGGACCATCAGTGGGAGCTGGAGAAACTCAGCCTGCTGCAAGAAGTGAGAGTCTGGGCTAGAAATGGGCCGAAATTGTGCAATTCACAGCTCCGCTGGGGGGATTCCTAGTGGATGGCACTGCTGTCTTGGTTGTGGGAGGAGGCAGGAATGGGGCTGTGCTGCCAGTACTCCTGTGCTTCACTGCTGACCAGGTGCCAGCAGATCCAAAGCTAATGAATAAAAGGGGTTAAGGAGGCCTGGGTATGGGGAGAGGGCCACCCCTGAGCCTGGGTGTCTGTGCCCAGGTGGAGAAGACAAGACACTACCTGTTACTGCGTGAGAAGCTGGAGACCACCCACCGCCTGGGCATGGAGACGCTGTCCCCCTGCTCCAGTGAGGATTCTGAGTCCCGAAGCACCTCCTGCATCTCCTCCCCGCTCTCTGCTGATGGAGCACCTGAAAGCCGCACCTCTCCCCCCGAGACCCCCAGCGAGAGGCAGAAGGAGCTGGCTGTGAAGGTACCATCCTGCAGCAAACCCAGCTTGTGGGGATGAGGCCAGGAAGTGGCTTCCACAGGGTGGCTGGGGCTTGTGGCTGGAGGAAGCTGAAGAAAAGTGGGAGGTGGAATGTTCCTCATGCCCCACTGTCCTCCTCCTCTCTCTGCAGTGCTTGCGCCTGCTCACGCACACCTTCAACAGGGAGTACAGCCACAGCCATGTCTGCATCAGCGCCAGCGAGAGCAAGGTACTGCTCTGCCCCTGGGCTGGTGGGGCCAGGGAGGGATGTGTGCCTGGGTGGGGCTAGATGGGCACTACGGCAGAAGTCATGCCTCCTCTGGGGTGTCTGCTCCCCCTGCTTGCTCTGGTCTTTCCCAGAACTGGTGGCTCTCAGGACTGTGCCAGGAGAGGACCCTGCCAGCCAGGGGTCTTGCCTCTCCCTGTCTGAGCAGGAGCCTGGTCCTTTGCATGTGCCTGGCTTTGCACAGAAACTCCAGTTCACACCTCCATTACTCCACAGCTGTCTGAAATGTCTGTGACCTTGATGAGAGACCCTTCCATGCCAGCTCTTGGGGTCACCACTCTCACCCCCTCTTCGACCTGCCCATCACTGGTGGAAGGATGTTACAATGCCATGGAGGTCAGGTAAGAAGCTGGCTGGGAAGTTCTGGTGACAAATCCCAAGCAGAGCAGCTGTATCACTGGGACACGGTCCTTGTCTATGGATGTTCCCTAGCCATCACTCTCCCTACACACCATCCTCTCCTCCTTCCCCAGACCCCCCCAGGTTTCCTCCAGGGCAGAGAGCCCGGATCTGGAGCCTGTGATAGAAGGAGAGCAGAAGAAGTCCCCAGCCCGCCGGCCTGAGGAGGAGAAGGAGCCCCAGCGGTTGCTGGTGCCCGACATCCAGGAGATTCGAGTCAGGTAGGAGCAACTGGGGCAGCCAGCAAGGGGAGCACCTATGGGCAGGGGGACCATGCCCTACCACTGCCACCTCCTCATGGTCTATATCCCACCCCTTCTGCAGTCCCATCGTATCCAAAAAGGGCTACCTGCACTTCCTGGAGCCTCACACCAATGGGTGGGTGAAACGCTTTGTGGTGGTCCGGCGTCCCTATGTCTACATCTACAACTCGGACAAGGACGCGGTGGAGAGGGCCATACTGAACCTGTCCAAGGCCCAGGTGGAGTACAGTGAGGACCAGCAGGCCATGCTCAAGGTAGGGCACTGGGAGCCAGCCCCACTCTGCACACCCCACTGAGGGAAGCACTAAGCTCTGGCTCTCCCCCCGCAGACCCCGAACACCTTTGCGGTGTGCACCGAGCACCGGGGCATCCTGCTGCAGGCGAGCAGTGACAAGGACATGCACGACTGGCTCTACGCTTTTAACCCTCTCCTGGCTGGATCCATAAGGTACCAGGGGCACCTGGGGGAAGGGGCACGCACAGAAGCCATTGCTGGGGGGGCTGCAGGCTCCCAGTGCTTTCCTGCTACAGCCCCAGCTGGGTGTGGGGAGCATCTCCTGTGCAGAGCTGTGCTGGGACAGGCTTTCAGCTGGCAGAACTTGGACCAGATTAATTTTGAATTCAGCTCATCCACATTTAAATGCTTCAGTCTAGGGCCAGATTCCAGGTGGTACAGAGGTGTTGTTGTGCTGAGCTCAAAGCACGATCCATGCCTGGTGGCAGGGCCTCTGGCCTGTCACTGTTCTTGGGACCATCCCATGGAGTTTTTGAGACTGTTAAGGAAACTTTCCTGTCTCACCATCCCAGAGCCACACTCTGGAGTCACACAGGAGCCACCTGAGCTGGGACTGAGGCCCCTTCACAGCAGGTGGTTCCTTGCTTGACTTCTACACTCACCTCACACACTCAGACAAGGTTTCCTAACTGGCTCAGTCACCAGTTTCCCACAGCAGAGTCTCAGACATCTCGATCCTTTAAATAATTTAATCAGGTGCAATAACAAAATAACAGCTGGAGCTGGGTGCCTCTGAGAAAGGAGCCTGAACAAAGGGAACCCTGGGCTTTTACACCCTCTTAGTCCCTGTGCCCCAGGTCCCTGTGCCCTCTGTTATGCAAACGCTGGGCAGTTCACGGCTCTGGCCTCAGGCTGCCACCCCTGCAGCTCAAATCGCAGCTGCACACCGAGCTACCTACACTAAATGTTTTCATTCCTCAACAAGACCATCCCATGGACTTCTTGAGATCACCTCAAGTGGCAGGACTAGGAGAATAGGAATAAATGCACAGAACTGTGTGCTCTGGCTAAAGAGACACTAATTCTATGTCTCTCCAGCTCTCTGGATTCAAGTATCAGCCTGGACACTGAGCCTGGGAGTCCACACCTCTCCTTGTCCACATTTTTAAACACCTTTTGTCCCTTGTTTTCCAAATCAGATCCAAGCTGTCCAGAAGGAGAACAGCCCAGATGAGAATCTAACCTGAAAAATACCCTCCACCTCATCGGTCTGCCAACAGGATCAAGATAGCTGATTCTGTCTGAAGACTCCCCATGTTAATATCTGATCTTTCACACCATCTGCTGCCCCAGCTCTCTGCTCCATGGAAGGATCTGTCTTGATTCACAGCTTCACAGGGGAAACTCACTTCTGTTTGTAGCTGCAAAAGCCTGGACCCGCCTGGGCAGGATTCCTTGTGCACGTGCCATCTTCTGCCTGTCCCTCCATGGGTGACCTTCATATCACACCATCTAACGCTCCAAAAAAAGGTCCCTATCAGAGGGGAGGGAGTGAGAAGGGTGGTTTTGGCTAAAAGCTGGTCTTTGATCTAGAGAGATGGGAATGCAGCAAAGTTCAGAGCTGGGAGAGCAGGAGGAATTGCCCTCAGGCGAAGGGAAAGTGGTAATTTAGATGTGGGGTTTCCCTAATTTACCGGTGTTTCTGCAAGAGACAGCAGAGTAAGATCAGGTGTCAGTACTTTAAGATTATATTTATAAAGTATTTATTTCTATTTACATCACAAAAATCCCCTAAGTTGAGTCCTGGCCCCCAGCCAATGCCTCCCCCAGGCAGGGGAGAGCCTTGGTGCTGGGCCTGGGTTCCAGAGATGCCTTCCCAGGACACCCCTGGCTTGTGCCTGGCAGCAGTGCAGCTCTCACCCTCACTCCATGCCTTCCCCAGATATTTGCTTTGCCTTCCCCTACAGCTTAAACTACTTTTCCCCTGAGCAGTGGCCAGACAGCCCACCATGTCTTCCCAAAGAAGGCAATTCCTACCTGTCCCATCTACCTCTGGAAGGGAGGAGCCCACAGTCTGAGCTGGCCAGGGCACCCTGTCCCTGCAGGTGGGTCACTGCACTTTGGAGCTTGGTCCTACTGGAGGGAAAAGGAGAGCTCTGGGTATGGCTCTGTCTGTCACCCCGTGCTGGGCTCCCCTTTCCAACAAAAAGCACTTGGGCCACCTCCCCTATCCCAGCCTGGGACCCCCAGATGTCTCATCCAAAGGGATTTCCCACTCTTAGGGCAGGATGCCAAGGATCCCAACCCTGCAGGGAGTGTGGAGGTTCAGGTGGAATAGGAAAATTCCCCAGGAGCCACAACTAGGAATGACTATCCCATCCTACAGGATTCTTCTTGCCCTTTCCCAAAAGGGCCTGCACATCCCTTCTTCTCCCAGCAGGATGATGAACTCAAAGCAGATCAAAGGGTGTCAGGGTGGGGATGGGGCTTCTTTTTTTCTGTTGTAGCTGGTGTTTTCTCACTCTTCCTCTGCTGCAGAAGCGAGCACCCACCTCCCCCCACCCTGCCTCCATCAGCATGTTAATCTGGAGGCTTCCTGCACAGGAGGTGTTTTTGCTGAGAAGACCTTCTTCCTCCAGCCATCACTGCTTCCCACCTCCTCCAGCAGCAGCTCTCCCTCTTCTCCCATCTCTCACCCATGACTAGATGTTTTGTTCAGGGCTTCCCAAGTGGCCAGCAGCATCTGGCACAGCTCCGTGCTGGAAGCTGAGCATCTTCCTCCGTGCATCTCCCAGGCACCCCCCAGCTCTGCTGTCTCTTGTCCAGCACGGCTGCGCCTTGGCTCTGCCACACCTCCCTGCACTGTCTGTGGGGTGTGATTGTGTGTGTGTGTGTGTGTGTGTGTGTGGGACGTGGTGCTGTCTTCTCGTTACACTCGTGTTGTGGGGGGCACGGACAGGCAGGGACGTGGCAGAGTAGAGGCTTGCACTGGCCCCCTGGCTGCATATCAGGCACCCTTTAGCTTGGGTTTCAGGTGACAGAAAGAGTTTGGGGATTCTTCTTGAGCACATGCTGGTTCTGCCTGGCCTCGCCACAGCTCCTTGGGCATCTTACCCCATTACTACAGCCCAAATCTGCAGTGGGGCTGCTCCTCTCAGCCCAGCTCCCCTGCCCAGGACAACCTCCCCAGCAAACTGGGCTATCTTCCCCTCTGTGATCCTTTTAGACCTGAAAGGGCCGACTTGTGCCCTTTCTGTGTGAAGAGGTGCCAGCCTGGAGGCACAGAGGCTGAGCTGGGGCAATACAGGGGCCCAGGCTGCAACATCCTGACTCCTGTGCTCTGAGCAAGGACTAGGTAGTACCATCCCAGATGTCACTGTAAGAGGCTCAGGGTGGACAAACAGGGAGTAGCTGAGGGGAGGCTCCTCCAGAATGGAGGCAGCTTCTGGCAGAGATGAGACCAGTGTCTGTCAGGGACCAGACACAGGTTCACTGGCCAGGGCTGTGTGGTGCTGCCTGTGCCACAGACAAGACGCAGCCAGCTGAAGGGCACCCTCCAGCCAGAGCCGAGCCATGCCTGAGGCCAGCAAACCTGCAGAGCAGACGGCTCGGCTGGAGGTGGAAGCCGAGGGACTCAGAGCTGCCCGCTGGATGCGGCACACGGGCCGCCTGCCATCTTACAGCAGCGCTCTGCCCGCTCCTCGGCACGGCCCTGGCCCCATCCCCTCGGCAAGGAATGCACACCGGAGCTTCGAGCACGACGAAAGCCCAACGGGAAGGGAAACTGCACAGGGCAGCGGGTGGCACGGGAGGCAGGCGGGCACCGGCGGGCGGGCCGGGGCCAGGGGAGGAGGGAGGCGGCGCTCCCCGCCCTCCGGTTCCCGCCGGCGCTCCCTGCCGTGTGCCAGGGGGGCGGTACTGCGGGTCCTGGCCGTCCGTGCGCACGTGAGGCTTGTTCGGTTCTGAAATAAATGTCGCATTTAACGCAACTCCCGTGCGCTGCTGAGCGTGATCTCTGGGGCTGGCGGGGCGGCGGCAGGGACGGGACGGGAGCGGCGCTGAGGGGAGGGGAGCGGAGAGGAGCAGAGGGCAGCGGCGCTGAGGGGAGCGGATCTGAAGGGAATGGCGCTGAGGGGAGCGGAGCGGAGGGCAGCGGCGTTCAGGGCGGGCAGTGCCACTGAGGGGAGCGGAGCTGAGGGCGGGCAGCGCCACTAAGGGGCGCCCCCTCGCGGGCGTGCTCAACACGGCTGGGCAAGGGGCGGGGCTACGGCGCTGACTGACAGCGCGGCCCCGCTTGCGATTGGCGAAAGCGGCGGGCACGCGCTGCTGTGGGCGGGGCCGCGCGGTGTTTCCGCTGCCGGGGGGCGCGGGCCCGTTTCCGGCCCGCCGCGGGTGCGGGTTGGGCCGGCGGCGGCGGTAGGCGGCAGCGAGCGGCGGCCATGGACCTGTTCGGGGACCTGCCCGAGCCCGGCGCCGCCGCGGGTGAGGCCGCGACCCGCTCGGGCCCGCGCTGTCCGTCGGGCCAGCCCGGCCGCGGCCCGTGGGCTCGCTGAGGGGAGGCGGGCCTGCTGCAGCTCGGCCGTGAGCGGCGTGGCTCCGCGCACTGCCGGGCCGCCACAACGGGGAGCTTGAGGGGCGAGGGGGAGCGTGAGGGGACGGGTTAAAAATCGCTGGAGAAAATGCCGGGTTTGGTGGGTTTTGTGGTTTTGTTTTCCCTGGGACTCGCCCCATTGCAGTTTATACCGTGTTTTTGCATGTTCTGTGTGAACTGCAGCTCCCCGCGGTTTAGACCACGTTGGAGCCTTGCCTCTCACTGTGCTGCTGAGCTTAGGGGATTGCTAGCAAAAAAAACCCCACCAAAAACCTTCTTCTCAAGACAAAAGCTCACCTCAGCCCCAGGCAGGTGGTTATTTAGGTTGTGTAGCAGCTGCTAAAATTACAGCTGGAAGTAGGGCTCTCCTGGTTTACCACACGTGTGCTGGCCTGGGGACCGTCCTTCAGAGCAGCTCCCCAGGAATGCCTGCACTGCTTCCTTACTCTGCCCTGGTGCCTTGCAGGGAAAGATGCCCAAAAAGGGCCTCTGCTGTTTGATGATCTCCCACCATCCAGCAGTGCTGACTCAGGTATGGGTGCTCTGTTCCTACCATTAGCTTGGTTTTCTGTGTTTCCTGCATCAGCATCTCTTTCAGATGAAATGTGTGTAAATCCTGTTCTTTGTTAGACAAGAATAAAGACAGCAGGGTTATCAGTGCTGGCATGCAGACCAGCTGCATCCTGTTTGGTTTTTTGTAACCAGGGTGTTATAGATGTTCCACATATATTCTATGAAACATTCCTTTAAAATGTTCCCTGGAGCAAATGCAAAGTCTGGATTTGCCCAACTAGTAATGGAAGTAGAAATTTGGCTCTCTTTGGTAAACTGGCATAATTTCTTCACCTCAGGAGAGACATAGGCAAAGCATTATTCCCTGAAAGGAACCAAAGGTATTTAATTGTTTTTGTCTTCTTTTTGTGCTCCAGGAAAAGAAGGCTCTTTGCTCTTCGATGGTCTCCCACCAGCCAGCAGTGGTGACCCAGGTAAGGAGCTGTGTCCCTCCTCAGCCTCTCTGGGAACAGCCCACAGTGCAGCCTGTGGTGTTGGACACATAGCAAGTTACCCTGGTGCTTATTTCTCCAGTCCTGATTGGCAATTTGTGGCCCAGTTGTTTAAATCAGGATCCTGTATCTTAAAATCAGGCCTGTTCCCAGAAGTACATTCCTGTCTTTTGGGGACCATAGTTGTCTGAAAGCTCCCTGCTGTGGGAGGGAAGTGCCCTGGTGCTGCCCTGCCCTGGCTGCTGCTCTGCAAGGCTTTGTGCATGCAGCCATGTGCTTGCTGTCACCTGGGAGGAACCGAGATAATTCACTGTACCCATAGGAGCCTAAATCTGCAGAAGGACAAAGCCACAGTTCTGACATCAGGTTTTTGCTTGCTGGCTTTTATTTGTAGCCTTCTAAAAAGTATGCATGTTTATAAGTTCCTTTGAATTGTTGTGGGCAGAGATCAGAGAGGAAAATAACAATAATAATAATAATAATAATATAGAAATGTTCCAGCCTGTAGCATTAACTTCCTGAGAAATTAACTTCAAAAAAAAAAACAAAACAAAAAAGCCTGGTAGCTAAGGAATAAAGCCTGTGGGTTGTTCATAGTAACTGTGGTCACTTAATGCTGTGTGAGTCTGCACTCCTGAGTGTGTTTTTGTATAAAATTCCTTGCTGCTGAATTTGTGCAAGTCAAACAGTCCTGGAACACTGGAGCCACCTGCATCCTTGCTTTCTTTCAGCCTCCAGTGCTACTAAGCAAGTCTCATCAGCAGAGAGCCAAGAGAAAGGACAGAAGAGAAAGTCCTTGGAGGAGGAGGAGGAAGAGAAGAATGGCAGGGAAGAACTTGTGGAAAAGAAAGTTTGTAAAGGTTTTCAGACAGTTTGAAAACAAATGTACTCAATTTGTACTTTTGGCGTTGGGCTGAGTAAGTCCAGAACAAAGCTAAGCTTTGGTTTTTCAGTCTGCTTGCCTTTCCAGCTTCTTGCAGGAAACAGCAAACTGCTGCAGGGGGCTGTGGCAGCTCCTTGAGCTTCCTGGCTCTGTGTGTCTCCTTCACCTGGGCCTTGTTTCTGTCCCTGCTGGAGCAGCAGGAGCTGGGCAGCAGGCCCTCAGCACTGGCAGGATAAGTGCTTGTGCTGCCCAGAGGGGGATTGGTGTGGACCTTCTGTGAGGCTGGATCCACATCACTTTCTTTTGCCACATCCACAAATCTCTGCTGGCTGCTGAGAGGGGGACAGACAGGCCTGTTACAGACAGGGCCTTTGGCTCCAGTGCCTGCGTTGCAGCTTTGGGAGCAAGATGTGTTCAGGGGTACAAAGGAAAGGACATGTCCTGGGTGCTTCAGACCTGGGTTTCCAGTCCTTAGTGCACTCTTTAAAGCTGGGCTTTATTAAGCTGCAGGTTCAGTGCCACGTGCTTCCCCTGCCCCCCCCTGTCCCCTGCCCCTGTTTTAGAGTCCTGTCCAATGCCCAGCAGTCCTGCTTGGCTGCAGCTGCCTGCCAGAATGAGGGCAGGCTGCTTTTAGAGCTGCTGACCTTGGGAGCACATAAAATCCATGTTACAAAGTGAACATGTCCTGCTCAGCAGCAGAGGGTTTGTTGCAGTATGAGGGCTGGGCTGCCAGGACAGGGCTCTGAAAGCTGAGAACTTCTGGTTTGAGCCTGAGCTGAGGGGACAGAGGAGTTTGATTTGCATGTGTGTGTGTCTGCTTTGTTCCCCTTTAGGATCAGTGGGCATTCTTGGCCTGAAGGGTTATGTGGCAGAGAGGAAAGGTGAGAGGGAAGACATGCAGGATGCACACGTCATCCTAAACGACATCACCGAGGAGTGCCGGCCTCTGCCCTCCCAAATGTGAGTGAGCCCAGGTGCCAGAGCAGCCATCCTGGGGCTGAGGCAGCCCCAGCTTGCTTCAGCTAAAGCCAGGGGATGATCCCTCCTGCTTGGAACAGCTGGTGCTCTTGTCTGCCTCTTGTGGTGCATGGTTTGGGCTTGTTATGGGAGACCTGGGGTGAAGCATCAGCTAGCTGTGTTCCCAGGCAGTTCACAGGGCTGCTGTGTACAAACACCTCCCTTGGAGGGGTGCTTAGTGGATTCAGTCACTGACTTTAGGAGCACCGTGAGGGCCTGATAACTCTGGATGCTGATCCTGTATTACCCAAATGTAAATGGGTATGTAAACTTAAAATAATGAGGGCCTGATAACGCTGGGTGTTGATCCTGTATTACCCAAATGTAAGTAGGTATATAAAATTAAAATAATGAGCACCATGAGGGCCTGATAACTCTGGATGCTGATCCTGTATTACCCAAATGTAGGTGGGTGTGTAAAATTAAAATAATGAGGGCCTGATAACACTGGGTGTTGATCCTGTATTACCCAAGTGTAAGTGGGTATGTAAAATGAAAGAAATGTGCTCAAGCATCACCCTGATACTGGATTTTACTTCTGAGCTAGTATTGTCCCAAGAGGTTTGTGTTCTGAGAGATCCAAGTTTTTTTGTCTGTAGCATTGTTAGAACAAGCTTAGGCATGGAAGGGACTGTAGGATTGGCTAAACTGATGTCTGTGATGCCTGGAGAGTTGCAGTATCCTTGAGGTAAAATGTTTATCTACTTTTATGCCAACCTGTAAACCCTTTAGCCCTTCATTTTCTTGAGAAGTGGAAAATTACAAGAAAGTTTTCAGCTGAGTGTTACAACACATAAACCATGTAAATGCTGAATATATGAGCTCAGACACCTGCTGCCTTCTGTGCCTTGGGGTGCAGGATTTCTGGAGTGGCTGGCACAGGGCAGGGTGGTTTGGAGAGGGATGTTCTTGTTCCCATTCCCTGTGGCCTTTCTCAGCTCCTCCTGCTGCCTTTTGTTCCCCCACAGCACACGTGTCTCGTACTTCGCTGTTTTTGATGGCCACGGCGGAGTGCGAGCCTCCAAATTTGCATCACAGAATCTGCACCAAAACCTGATCAAGAAATTTCCTAAAGGTGAGAGGGGTGGAATAAGGGCTGTATGACAACCATCACCTTTTCTGCCTTGGCACTTATTACCAGAGGGCTTGCAAGACTGCTGTGTCTGCTGGGCAAGAGGGCTGGAAGCCTTTTGCCCACAAGGGTGCAAGTAGCCAACTGTGACTCACTAAACAAGTGTGGGATGTGCTGTTGCCAGTTTTGGCATCAAATATGAAAATCCTCCTGTGGTGGAGAGGTTTATGTCATAAACTCTCCACATACACTACTGCATGGATTTCTGGTAGGGTAAGCCCAGGCTGTGCCACAGCTGCTCTGTAGGGTCCAAGAGATGCACTGCCTGACTGAATGTTGGATGAGCAAAGGGACAGACTAGGATAGATCAGATATGTTTCACTTGGAGCTTAGTTGCTGTTTTCTCTGACAGGTGAAGTAGCCAGCGTGGAGAAAACTGTGAAGAGATGCCTTTTGGACACCTTCAAACACACAGATGAGGAGTTTCTAAAGCAGGCATCCAGCCAGTAAGTACAAATGCTTTCTGTTAGTTGTATTTCTTAGTGTGCATTCTGAGGTCTGAGTTGTGAGCGGGGCAGAGGAAACTTTCCTTGTGTCATTCCTGTGCTTTGGCAAAACTCCACACAGCTCCACTGTGCCAGGCTGTGCCTCTGCCAGCTGAGAACTGGATCGTGGCATGTTCCACCCTTACTCTGTGGTAAGTGCTCTGTAGGATCCCTTAGACTAAAATGTTTCTACAAAGGAAGGAAGCAAAACAGGTTCAAGGACCACCTCTGTCCTTAATAGGGACAATCCTGTGTCAAAAGATCTACACCTCCCAATGTAAATTTAAATCTTGCTTTCTTCAACTCTTTAGAAAATCCTTATCAGGATTGTTTGATTTCTATTTAAAGACTTGCCATGTTGCTGAAGGGACTTGTCCTGTGCTGCCTGAGGTGGGATCTCTCTGTTGATGGCATCAGTGTGTGGCAGGAGGGGCTCTGTAGAGGCCACTGAGCTTTCTTTAGAGCTCTGCTTGTGAGGCTGGAACACATCCCTGAGGCAGCTTTTAATGCCCTGTGTTGAAAGACCTACATCTCCCAATGTAAATTTAAATCTTGCTTTCTTCAACTCTTTAGAAAACAGAGATGTTATGAAGAATGTCCCTCTGTGGGGTAAATGCCAGCCTGCCAAGCACCCTTCTCTCAGTGTCTGCTGAGCTGACACACCAAATGTGTGGGCTAGGGAAGATACAGATTGCATTTCAAACACAGTCACTTTGTTACCAGTCCTTCACACACATTTGGTTTGGGATTTTTATTGTTTCACAGTGACACCTCTCTCACAGATGGAGACGCTGCTGGTGCATTTGATTCCCTGAAAATTTTCAATTCTAAGTAAATTGTAAACTGGCTCAGTCTCTTAAGTCTAATCAAACAACAAGTTTGACCAGGCAAAAGGAGGATGCTTTCTTGAGTCTGTCAAGAACTGTCAGTAGTGTCTTTCTCAAACCAGCCTCTGGTCAGAAACATGACTTATGACAAAGGATTGCTAGCAATAGCTGTATTGATGGTGAAATGAATCATGTTCATGCAGCCACACCTTCAAAGTAAGGAAAAACTGGGTGAAGTATGTCTAGAAATTAGTCTCTCAGTGAAGAATAGCATCATAGCCATGCTTTTTTTGTGGACAGGGCTAGTCTGGCAGCTGTAATCTAAGAAATGCTTCTCATTTTACCTAGAGCTCTAGAGATAAAAGCTTAACTACAGGAAGTGAAACAGGAGGAGAGCAACTGAGCAAGTGGTCATGCTGCTGCTGAGGTGGGGTGGGGAGGGCTGAGGTGGAACAGGGATACTGTGAGAAAAGGAGGAAAGTGTAAGCAACAAAGAAGGAATTTCTGCTGTAGAGTTTTGCTGCAAAGAAGCAGCTTCCCAAGGAGGAGTGTGGGGTTTTTGTTTGCTCGTGATGCTGTAGCTTTTGGGCAGCCATCAGGGCTGAGCCTGGTCTGCTCACACACGAGGTTTCCTGGGAGCTGAGTGTCAGGAGGAGTTGGTGTGGGAGCTGTGGTTGGCAGTATTTGCCCCAGCTGGGCATGGGCTGTGCATTCAGAATCTGCAGTGTGTGTAGCTTCTCTGTCCCTCTCCAGTTTGCTGTTTGTCACCAACCTGAGCTGCTGGCAGGCAGCTGCTGTGGGCTTGTGCCACCTGATTGCTGGACACTCTTTGAGTCCCCAGGAACACTCTGTAACTTCTTAAGTGTTTTTCCCTTGAGCAATCTCATTTTTGTTCCCTTCAGGAAGCCAGCATGGAAGGATGGCTCCACAGCCACTTGTGTCCTGGCTGTTGACAATATTCTCTACATAGCCAACCTTGGGGACAGCCGGGTAAGCAGAATGGAGACCTCTGGTGGCATCTTTATTCTGCCCAGAGCTATGTGGGGGTTTTGTTTGTTTGTTTGGGATGTCCGAGTTGTCATGAGCTACTCAACTGTTCCTACAAAATATCTTTGTTTGGGTGGGTACAGAGTATTTCTGTGTTGTCTCCCATAGTGTAAAGCAGTGGTGTGTGAAAGCTCTCTCTTGGTGGTGTTAAATATCTCACAGTGTCAAGAAGAGAATATTTGAATATTTGAGTTGGAAGGAATTTAGGACAATCATCTGGTCCAACTGCTTGACCAGTTCAGGGCTGCCCTAAAGTTTCACCACTGCTCAAATGCCTCTTGAACACTGACAGTCTGGGGCATCAACCATCTCTGCAGGGAGCCTGGTGCAGTATTTCATTATTTGCTGTATAAACGTCCAGCCTGAGCCTCCCTGGCCCTGCTTTGAGAGCAGCATTCCCATGAGATCAGCACTTCCCTCTCCATGCCCCCTCCTCAGGAAGCTGCAGAGGGGATGAGGCTGTCCCTCAGCCTCCTTCTCTCAAAGCAGACAAACCCAGAGCCCTCAGCCTCCTCTCTAAGCAGACAAACACAGAGCCCTCAGCCTCCTTCTCTCCAAATCAGACAAACCCAGAGCCCTCAGCCTCCTTCTCTCCAAATCAGACCAACCCAGAGCCCTCAGCCTCCTTCTCTCAAATCAGACCAACCCAGAGCCCTCAGCCTCCTTCTCTCCAAAGCAGACAAAGCCAGAGCCCTCAGCCTCCTCTCAAATCAGACCAACCCAGAGCCCTCAGCCTCCTTCTCTCCAAAGCAGACAAAGCCAGAGCCCTCAGCCTCCTCTCAAATCAGACCAACCCAGAGCCCTCAGCCTCCTTCTCTCTAAATCAGACAAACCCAGAGCCCTCAGCCTCCTTCTCTCTAAATCAGACCAACCCAGAGCCCTCAGCCCCCTCCCAGGTCACACCTCCCAGCCTGGTTCTCCTCCTCTGGGCACACTCAAGCCCCTTCCCCCATCTCTGACCCTGGAGCTCTCTGGGTGAGGCTGCCCAGAGCTGAGCACAGCCAGGCCATGCCCTCTCCTGTGTCGGTGTCCCCAGGATGCCACCTGCCCTCCTGGCCATGGTTCCTGCTCAGCTGCTGCCCCAGCACCCCCAGACCCTTCCAGGGCTGCTCCCCAGCCTCTCCTCTCCCAGCTCAGCCTCGTGCTCAGCCTTGCTCCCCCCTGGGTGCAGAACCCACACTTGGACTCAGCAATTCTGTGCCACTGGCACTGCCCTGTGGTGCTTCTGTGCAGAGCCCTCTGCAAGGTCTCATCACTCCAGAGAGCCCCCAGCACTGCCAGTTTGGTATCACCAGCAAACGTGGCAATGCTGCATTCAACTCCTGCATCCAGATCAGTGATAAAATCACTGAGCAGCACCTCCTGCCTAGGAATGAGCCCTGAGAGTCACCCCTGGCCTCCAGTCCCTGGCACCGTTCAGTGCAGTGTGGGGCTGTCTCCAGAAGCTGCAGCTGGGCTGTTGTTTGATGGGGGTGTTTTGTCAGCACAGGCCATTCTGTGTCGGTACAATGAGGAGAGCCAGAAGCACACAGCCCTGAGCCTCAGCAAGGAGCACAACCCCACCCAGTACGAGGAGAGGATGCGGATACAGAAAGCTGGGGGAAATGTCAGGTGAGTGCCTGGGGTGTGAATGAGCTGATCTAAACCCCAGCCTGATTTGGGGCTTGAGCATTGAGATTTTGAAGCTCTCTGAGCCCAGTATGCATCCTAGTTGGAATATACCTGAGGCCTGGAAGGATTTGGTTACTGGGGTTGGTTGGTGGTTCCCAGAGCCTTAAGAGGCCAGGGCAGGACCCCTGTGAGAGCCTGGCAGTGGGATACCAGCATAGGCAGGCTTAAGCTTGACCTACAGATTTGGAGCTACAGAGCTGGATTGGATTGTTGAGGAAGTTGCTGCTTTCTGCACACTGTGGTGCTGAACAGAACCCATCTCCTTGCAGCATGACTCCTCTGTCCTTGTCCTCTGAGAGGGGGCATGGTTTGAGAGAGCACAGAAAGCCCTCAATGTCCATTGGTGTTGCTCCCCGGGGTTACTGTATGCACTGAGGCTCTCTGCATTAGGAGGGAGTTTTCTAGAGCCAAAATGTGATTATCTTAATGTTCCTGTGCAAAAAGGAGTTCATGGCTGTTTGGGGAGCGGGTGCCAAACACAACAACTGTGTCCTATTTCCATGGCTAGGTTCTCTCTCTTCTTTGAGGGCTGTTTCTTGATTTAGTGGCATTTTCACAAAGAAAGGATGCAGTGCAGGTGAAGTATCTTCATGCCCGTGGAAGCAAAATGCAGCCAGGCTGGAGAGGGGTGGGCTCAGTTCTGTTACACTGCACTGGAGCGCTTTGTTCCCCTTATCTCTGGGGAGCACATGCTGCCACTTGCACTCTGCACTGATCTCTCTTTGCACATGGCAAAGAGATGGCCCAGTGTCTGTTAGCTCCTTTCAGAACTGGTCCCTGACTGCCTGGGAGCCTCTCCCTCTGCTTGCACTTCAATATTTTGGGCCCAGGAGATAAGCCACAAAGTGTGTGAGTGTCAGATCTCTTCTCCATGACATGCCTTGCTTCTGGCTTTTATCTCAAGCGGGGCTGCTTGGACTATGAGATGAATGAGCTTTGTGTATTCTCAGAGGGCACAGAAGAGCCTTTTTGGGGAGAAGATGCTTTATTGTTGGATAGGTGAAGTGTGGGAAGCTGTTCTCTATGGAGCTGGGTTAGTTAAAAAAGCTTGACAACCCAGAGGTGTTTCCTGAGGGGTGTTGTAATGTGGGTTTCACATAAACTGCATGCTGCAATCAGTGTTACTAAAGGCCACGTGGTCAGGAGCTGAACATGTTGTGTTTTTCACTCCTGGGAGCTGCCTGCAGCTGGGCCAGTCTGTAGGGGTTGGTGTCCTCAGAGGGGCTGCTGACTCAGACCTCTTGCCTCTGCCACTCTGCCTCTAGTGAAGAGCAGTTTGCTGGATATCTTGCCAAAAAATAATCTCTATTCAAACTATGCCACTGGGAGTTCAGCTCACATATAATTTCACTGCCCCAGTTTGCTAGGCTAAGCAGGATTTGAGTTAGGGCAGGGTGACAGAGAACAGCCTTGAAGTCTCCTGACTTTATTTCCTCCTCAGCTGTTTCCCAGAGCTTCACACAAACACACAGAAAGGGAAGGGGACTTTGAAGGGAAGATTTGAGCTTGCTGGGGAAGTGGGTCATTATTTGTACAAGCAGATGGGTGCACAATGTCCCCAGCAGGCAGTGCAGTGGAATGCACACGTGGGGAGGGCTCTGAGTGCTTTTTTTGCTCGTGCAGGGACGGGAGAGTGCTGGGAGTGCTGGAGGTTTCCCGCTCCATCGGGGATGGCCAGTACAAGCGCTGTGGTGTGATCTCTGTGCCAGATATCAAACGCTGCCAGCTCACACACAATGACAGGTAACGGGTGCCCTTGCACGGGGGGGTCTGTCCCAGCCCTGCTTGCTCTGCTGTGAGAGCCAAGGCACTTCAGGCTGATCCCTCCAGAATTAGAGGATGTTCTTACTGCTGCTGTCTCTCTGCTTCTGTTCCTTGTTAGAACAGTGGGATAACCTGCTGCTCTGCCCAGATGCTGTGAATGCTCCTCTGGAGGAGCCAGCCTGATAGCAATAGCATACACAGGCCTTAGATGTCCTCTGAGCTCTGATTAAGCTCACAAATCAGTATGCAAGCAGGTAGTTGAGGCTTGAGTTCTTGGGTCTCCATCCTGTCCAGGAGTTGTTTTTAGCAGCTGTGGTGGCAATAAAGACTTTTGCCTTCAGCTGTGATATTTGAAGATTTGAGATACTTTTCCATGATATGATTGGCAACGACAAATTGCAGTGAGCTTTTGTGTCAGTATGGTCCTGCAGACTCTCAGAGGTGAGTGTAACCCAGTACTGCTGCTTTTTCTGGGATTAGAGTTCCATATCAAGTGATCCACTGAAATATTTCTAAAGATACTCATGAGTATCATGCACTGAAGTGATGTCTTCAGAGGCATGTGCAGACTGACCACTTCTGTAGGTTTGTTTAGTTTTCCTTGTCCTGGGGACTCTGGTTAGGGCTCCTGGTTAATACAATTCCCTGTGCAGGCAGGGAGTGCACAGCAGGCTGCCTCCCCATCCTAAGGGGGGTGCTGCCCTTGCCTTGGGCTTTGTATCTCCTCAACCTTCTGCAGCCTGTGGCAGTATTTTGTGTCAGAGTTTTCTGCTCACAGTTGTGTCACGTACTTTTCTTTTTGAATTTGCATGTTTAAATTACCACATGCCTCAGGAGTCCAGAAATGTAAAGTAAAACAGCTTTGTTTCTGTATTTCCTTGCATTAGCTGCTTCACAGGGAAAATACATGAATGAAAAGGACTCAGAGGAAAGAAGCAGTTCTTAGAGAAACAATGGAGATGTGATCAGGATAATATATGATCTTGCCAGTGTTGTAGCACAGCCAGGATGTCCTGATCAAGGTCTTACATTTGTTGCCTGGCTCTTTGCCCTGTATTTTGAATTGCCATGAACAGTAGGTCCCAAGGGATTTTCAGATTAGCTTTCACAGCATCTTCCCTTTGGATCTGAGCATGGATGTTCATAAAATAGATTGGAGTGATTTTGTTGTAGCTGAGGAGCCAAAAATTCAGCCTTGGAATCTGTCTCCACTTGATTTCCAGGTTCATTCTGATAGCGTGTGATGGCCTCTTTAAAGTGTTTACACCAGAAGAAGCTGTGAACTTCATTGTGTCCTGCCTGGAGGTGAGGAGAAGGTGGCATGTGGGGGCTGGGTTTGCCACTGCACAGGGCACAAAATGGACTTCTGCCAGAGTGCCCTCTAGTTATCCCCTAGGCTGTCTGCATTTGTTCTGCTTCCCAGTGTTTGGAAAACACAACCCCACTGTCGCAGGAGGCAGCAGGGGGGAAACTGGGATAAAGCAAAGTACAACTTAATGCAGCTAAAACATATAAGAACGCAATACAACACAATCCCAGCTTTGGTGGGAGCAGTGAGGTTGCTCTGTCCCTACAGGACAAGAATATCCAGACGAGAGAGGGGAGGCTGGAGGCCGACGCTCGCTACGAGGCCGCGTGTAACAGGCTGGCCAGCAAGGCCGTGCAGCGCGGCTCGGCCGACAACGTCACCGTCATGCTGGTCAGGATCGAGCACTGAGGGGCCTGCTGAGCCAGGGGAGAGCTCTGTGTGCATGCTGTGTGCCTGCAGGAGGCTGGCTCCTGCTGGGTGCTCTCCAGTGTAAATAAAGATGGGTTTTTTCTAATATTGATTGTGACGGTGTTCGCCGGGGTCTCAGATCCTCGTCTCTTTCCTCATCCTGACTCCATGTTTTGGAAGGCTTGATTTATTATTTTATTATATATATATTATATTAAAACTATGCTAAAAGAATAGAAGAAAGGGTTTAATCAGAAGGCTGGCTAAGAATAGAAAAGGAATGGAATGATAACAAAGGCTTGTGTCTCGGACAGAGAGTCTGAGCCAGCTGACTGTGACTGGCCATTAATTAGCAACAACCACATGAGACCAATCCCAGATGCACCTGTTGCATTCCACAGCAGCAGATAATCATTGTTTCCATTTTGTTCCTGAGGCCTCCCAGCTTCTCAGGAGGAAAAATTGTAAGGAAAGGATTTTTCAGAAAATGTGTCTGTGACAGTTGATGTTGCTCTAGAGCACAACACCAAGCAAAAGCAAAGCACCAAGGCTCCATCAGAAGGGTGCATAAGAGAGATTTATTACAGCAACATGTTGCTTTTATAGTTTGTCAAGATATTTACATTTACTTAACAGACACATTCACTGCCTATTGGTCATAAGAAAGAAACAAAGTTCTCAATAGGTGAACAAGGACCCCCTTCATTTTGTGAGCCAGCTAAAGTCTGTATCTTTTAACTTTCTCTCCTCCATTGTGTCACCATGGTCACAGCCTTGGTGTCTTCCTCGAGAGAGATACAAGGCTTTCCTTATCTTTAGGAAGCCTTTGCTGGCTCACAAGAAGAGCACAAAATGCCTTTCCTACAGGGTTATCTCAGTGCTAGGGTTTAATGTCTCTGCAAATGCAGTGAATTCACTGGACAGGGGTGCTGCCAGGACGGATCTGGGGCCATCAGCTCTGCCAGCTTTTTATTGGGACAGTTCTGCTGTCCACATCCTTGAGCTTTGTGCAAGACCCTGGGAGATTGGAGTTCCAGGACTCACACAGGCTGTACCATACAGACTGTGAAATCCTCTAGGCCACCAGTTTGGGATGTGATATGTGCTGTCCTTCACACTGGGTAGGAAACCTGGCTCTGAAGCTGGGCTGTGAGGTTGCCTGCAGCTGAGGGACACAAACAGCCCTTGCAGAGCAGTAGCATACCTGCCCTGTGCTTGCAGGAGTTTTACCCCAAAGTTGGTATGGAAAAAGTGGCTGGAATTTGCCCCTGATGTTTTTTGGAAGAAGTGTTTTCACCAAATGGGCTTGGTGAAAAGGCAGCTGAGCTGCAGGCAGGCTCTGTGCTTGTCTGTGCTATCTGAGGAGAAGGCATCTCAGGTTTTAGGTACTAATTAGTGTCTGGTGTCTCATCCTGTCTCAGTGCCTCTGCCAGCTGTTGCTGCAGTCAGTGTGCTGTTTTCCAGAGAAAATTTGGCCTAAGACCAAGTGACAGAATGAAAGCTAAATGGATTGGGCTACCTAAGCCCTGAAGTTTCCAATTTCCCACCCTGTGTGTGAGGGGGCTGAGGGCTGTGCATTGTGGTTGCCTCCTTGGTCTGATGAGGCACAGCTGCAGTCCCAGGGAAGGGGACAAGGGCAGGGTGGTGCAGGAGCTTCCCTGGCTCCTTTCTGTTTTCTGTATCCCTGGAACTTTGGGATTTGTCCCAGCTCCTGGGCTGTTTGGGACAGGTGGCTTGGCCATCTCCTATTTCTGCTCCAGCAGTAGTGAGTTACACTTCATGGGCTTAGTCTGAGGGTGCACCCTGACTCTCTGCATCTCCTGCAGAGCACTGAGGAAGGAAGTGGCCCTCTGGCACAGATTTTGGGTAGTGCTGGTGAATCCTCTGCCAGCTTGTTCTGCTCCCAGCCATTCCTGTGTATTTTGATGTGAGGCTGCAGTGCAGGATGAGCTGAGAGGGGATGCCTTTGTTAGCAGCACACTCTCCTGTTTCTGCTCTTGAAAGGCAATTTGGAGAGCCCAGACAGAGCAGCATGGAGTTGCTTCTCTTCTGTTTGTGGCAAAAGAAACCCTGATGGCAAATTTCAGAAAGGCAGTTTGCTTTCCCTTCTCAGCTCCCCCTTTTTCCAGACCCAAACACCCCTACCCATGAAGTGCTGCATTAACAGCTCCTTCACCAGGCTCCTCAAGGAGATGCAGCCCGGGGAGAAGGGCAGGGACATCCATGGAGAAGGTGGGGCTGTTAGCTGAGGCTATCTTGCAGTGCTGCTGGCACCACATGCCCAGTTCTGAGCACTACTGGGAAATGAAGCACTCAGCCTGCCTGGTGCTGCCCTGCCTGGGTCACGTAGGCTGTGCCCTGCTGAGCTATCACAGCCACAGCACAGAGCTGGGCTCTATCTGGGCTGCCACAGCCAGGCCCTGTGCCACAGCCAGGGAGTGCCTGCTCTGCAAAGCCAAGGGCAGGAATTTGCTTTAATCCAACGTGTGGCATTGTTGGGACTTTGCTTTGATGATTGGTGTTAAGGATGTTGGCTCCAGCAAAGCCCCTGCTCACACACTGCAGGGGCTAAAGCAATGCAGAATCTGGCCTGGGCTGCCGAGACTGAGTCTGGGCAGGGAAGGGAAGTCCACCAAGGAAAATAATGGACGTGTGGGGCTTTGTACCATGCACGGTGGGAGCTGAGCCCTGGGCAGCCATCTGCTGCCACTGCCAGCAGTGTTTCCCAAGATAAACTTCTAGGCTTAGCCTTTAGGTAAAAGTGAATGCCTTTAGGTCCTGCTCAGGCTGCTTTATTACTATCATCATCATCATCATCATCACCTTCATGATCTTTTGTCCATCTTCAGCATGAGCAGTATCAGACCAGACTGCAGCTCCCTGCATGAGCAAATGCTCTTCCTTGGGCTTGGTGCTGAGCAGGGGAGGCACAATGGTGGCTGGCAGAGGGAAGGGTCTGGCTGCTCCTGGCACAAGTTCAGCGTGGTCCAGCCTCTTCACACTCCCAGCAGCACAGCACTGAAATCGGAGCCACTTTGAACGGTGAGGGGAGAGCCTGCCGTGTTGTCCACAAAAACAGAGGCATGCTGCCCAGCCTGGGGGGAGAGAGGGGTTAGCAGGGCCAGGACACCTCCCCTGGGCACCAGGCATGGCCTGGCAGGGCCAGGGAGAGAGCTCTCCCTGCACACAGCAGCCAAGAGCTGGAGGAGCTGCCCCTGCCCTTCCTTATGGGAAAAGAGCAGCACAAAGCTTTAGGGCAGCCCAGCCACAGTCTGTGAGAGCTCTGCCCTGGCTGTCTCTGGGACCGGATGCCCAGCCCTAGGCTGAGGCCATGGAAGGCACCGTCCTGCCCAGCCCTGTCCCACTCACCTGCAGGTAAAGGGTGCCTGTGACAGAGATGGTGAAAAGCTCCCCGCTGCTCTCCAGCTGGGATACGCTCTCCAGATGGCTGCAGAAGAGCGAGGGCAGTGATGGGAGGAGCAGCCCCTCCTTTCCCAGCGATGCTGGGCTCCTCCCTGGCCCTGTCCCTGCCCTGTGGTACCTGTTGTGCTGGCAGCAGGACTGCACACAGATCAGCACCCGCAGGCGGCTCCCGCGGCATCCCTGCCTCTTCCTCCGCGGCTCCCTGCGCGCTGGGACAGAGCGGGGAGTGAGGCCAGCCCAGCGTGCCCCGGCAGCACCGCGGCGCTGTCGGAGGGCTCACCGATGTGCAGCGTGCTGCTGAAGGTGTAGAATCCCGCAAGGGGGGCTGTGTACTGCCCGCTGGTCAGGTTCAGCCCCGGGCCACGCTGGAACATCTCCTCCCTCTCAGGCTGGCGTGGGGAATGGCTGAGTTAGAGGAGGAGTCCCTGTGCCAGGGGGGTGCCCCTGCAGACAGGGAAAGGGGCAGGATGGGCACTCACAATGTAGAACTGCCCCAGCTCCAGCCACGTCTTCTGCTCCACAGCGAGGTCTGCACGCGTTTGGCAATGGAAGGCTGCTTCCACACGACGCTGGGCGCTGCCTCCGCTGCTTTCCTCCTCCTTAGACCCTTCCCCAGCTGTCCTGCACATCTTTGCCGTGCCTGACCCCGAACCCCACCGGAGTGTGACATTAGGAAGGGAACCTTCACTTTTCCTGGCTCTGCTGCCCAGCCCAGCTTCGCCTTGTCCAGCTGTCCCCACAGCTCCCGCCCTGTGTCCCCAGCCGGTACCTCTGAGCAGGAGCTGCAGCTCCCTCAGCAGCTCCTCGGGCACGGCCGGGCCAGCCCCGGCTCCCGCCGTTGATTTCCCCGGGGTGCCGGGGCCCGCTGGGGCCGTGAGAGCCCCGGAGCCGCCGCGGCCGCGCTCGCCGCTGTTCCTCCCGGGGCTCCCAGCCAGCAGCATCCAGGCCTGCCGGGGATCCACACGGGCCGCGCCGAGCTCCCCATGCTCCGGGGCCAGCGGCCGCTCCCGGGCTGCCCGCGGCGCTTCGGTGCCGGTGCCGGCGGCGCAGAGCAGCGCCAGGCACAGCTCCGGCAGCCGCATCCCGCCGCCGCTACCGAGGGCGGCCCGGCCCCGCCTCGGGCCCGCCTCAGCCCTCGGGCCCGCCCCGCCGGGAAATGCTCCCGTGGGCCCAGGGAGGTCCCGCCCGGGCCCGGGGCTCCTCAGCGCCTCGGAACCACCGAACAAGCGCAGGGGGAACAGCTGAGCCGTCCTGCGGGGCTGGCTGCGGGCCCAGCCGGCGGAGAAACCTCAGCCTGTGCTGGCCCATCCCTCTGGCACCGCTACCGCCGGAGATGGGCTGGGGCAGGAGTGACCGCAGCAGCGGGGCTCAGCCAGGCGCCGGCTGCTTCACCATGGCCATGGATCACTTCCCTGGGTGCGTGCTGTGCATCCCAGCATAGAAACCAGGATTTATGCACAAGCAGCAATGTCAGGCTTTGATGGGATCAACCACACCTGAAATACCCTAAAATCTTTGGGGTTTGGGGGGCAGAAATGCAGTTCTAAAAAACCCACAAACTCACAAAAGAAGAGAGCTTTAACCAAAGCATGTTTATAAGGAAAAGCCTTTTCCCTGCAGTGTTGGGGGAGAACATGCTCCTGGTGCCCCAGGCAGCCTGGCACAGGGCTTTCCACCTCCCACTCACCAGCCTGAACAGGCAGCAGAAAAAAGGGGAGCATGTCTGCATAGGGTGACAGGCATCACTGAGGCTCTCCTACCACCCATGGTCACCCTGGAAAGGCTCTGTCCATTTGGAGGTGTCCATGAAGATGGAGGAGGAGCTGTGGAAGAGCCAGAGGCAGGGCAGGGAGCCCTCGCGTGTCCAGAGGTCCTTGGAGCAGTCGTACACCTCCATTTCCACCCGGTAGTCCCCGTCCATGCCCTTCCAGTGGCCACCGGTGACAAAGAGCCGGTCACCCAGGGCCACCATCCCCCCGTTCTCATGCAGGGTGTGTAGGAGCTGCACCTGTGTGAGGGACAGGGTGAGATGTGCAGAGACTCCTTGGTGACTTCCTACTCCCACCACAGAGGACAGTGATGCCCCAGACGTGTCTCCCTACCCCATCTTTCCTTTCTGTGGGGTTTGGGGGCCTCTGGTGTGTGATGGGGAGCAGGGGAGGAAGGAATGGGGCACCCTCAGCTCTGCAGGTGTTAATAGAACCAAGGGATGAGTGGGTAGGAGGGAGAGGGAGGTGCTGGCACTGAGGGGAAGCATCTGGGAACACCATCCCCATATCCCTGGGAGGCTGATCGTGCCTGGTCCCACATCCCACCTTCTGCCAGATGTTGGCCTCTGGGTTGTACACATGGACTTTCTTGGTGTTATCCCCGATGAGGTAGATGAGCCCGCGCAGGGTGGCACAGCGTGGGGCTGAGAGGTACTTGGGGATGAAGGGAGATGTGATCACACTCCACAGATCTGCAAGGAGCAGTCATTAGCAGTGCACCCCACCCTTGGCTCTCCATGCAGCTGCCATTGCTGAAAAAAGCTTTGCTATTTCAGGGGGAATTTGAAAGGGAGGGGGCAGACCAGCCAGGCAGACAGGCACCACAGGCCCCATCCCAGTCAAGGGTCTTGCATAACAAATAGTGTGGGGTGGGGACATGGTTTGTAGTGGTGCTGTGGGATGAAAAAGAGTCTGCTTGAGGAGGTGGCATTGTCACAGGGTGATAGTTTCTCCCTAAGGCAGGCAGCCTGCCCCATCCCAATGCCCCAGAGATTCCACTCCACCAAAGCTCAGCTCTGGGCTGTGTCAGACACCTGTGACTCAGGTCCGTGCTGCAACAGCCCCACCACAGCCATCACCACACCCTGCCAGCACCTGCTCACATCCCACAGCACCGTGCATGGCACTCCAGGGGTGTCACCTGCCTGGGGGTCCCAGGGACAGCACTGGGGGGTGGCAGCAGGCTCAGCTCTCACCTTGAACGGGGTTGTAGCACTGCAGAGTGAGCGCGTTGTACTTGACGGCGCAGGAGCCCACCAGGTAGAGCTTGCCCAGGCAGCTGGCAGCTGCAAAATTGCTCACGTACTTGAGGGCTGGGCTGATGGCACACCAGCTCTTGTTGTACGGGTCATAGCGCTCCACCTCCACCACGTCCACTGTTGTCCCTGCAGGGTGACAGGACACTGCAGCCACCCTGGGGCACCCACCCCAGCAGCACCCCGGGGTCTCTGCAGCCTCACCCCCGATCACGTAGATCTCGCCGTTGAGGACGGCGCTGGTGTGGTTTGTCCTGGCCCTCAGCATGGAAGCGATGGGCCGCCAGACCCCGTCCCTGGGGCAGAAACACCAGGCCTGTGTCGTTGACCACGTGTCATTCTGGGACCCCCGGGAGCCACCTAGAGAGAGACAGGTCAGGTGGGCCACCCTCTCCAAGGGCAGCTGTCCCTGGGTATTCCTTGCTCGAGAGGAAGGAGAGGATTTTGCTCAGAGAGGAGCCTCTGGCCCCACACCAGTGCCTCATGCTCATATCACTGTCCCCTGTCCCCCAGCCTGTCCCAGCAGCCCTGGCACTGACCTGTGACGTACACATCGTTGTTCAGAGCCACCAGGGAAAAGCCCCACTTGTTGTAATCAGGGAAGTCAGGCAGAGCCATCCATCGCCCTGAAAAAAAAAAAAAAAACACACACAATGACCCCACAGCCAGCAATGGCACTTTTTAAGCCACCCCTGTTTCAAGCCCATCCCATCCCAACCAGTGTCTCTCTCTGAACTGACACTAGTTTGGCAAGAGGTGGCTTGGGGGTAGACAGATAATTAACAAGGAGGGAGCTGGAGGAAGTGGGGGGCACTTACTGCTCTTGGGGTTGTAGAAGGCAAAATTCCTGGTGGCAGTCGGCATTTCCAGCCCCCTCTCCTCATCCTCGCCATCCTCCAGCACACGGCCACCAACCACCACCAGCACCTCCTCCAGCTTCTGTGGTGGGGCTGGGGGGTTCTTCAGGGCACCAGTGCCACTCTGTCCCTGATGAAGAGGCCAGGATGGGACCATGAGGCTCCTCCTTCCTGGCTCAGGGAGTGGCATTTAGGGAAAGGGGTACCCACCATGGTGCGGGAGCGGGCGACGAGCGCCTTGCTGGCATCTGAGTCACGAACGAGAGGCTCAGTGGCCAGGAGGTTCTGCAGGTACTGGTCAGGCAGCAACACAAGGTGGGTCAGCTCCAGCAGCTCCGGCAGGAACTGGGCTCGGGATCCTGGCTCGTGGCGTACCCAGCGCAGCACAGCCTCCACCAGGCTCCGCTCCTCCTGCACCTGCAGCTGGTCATTGGACAGGTAGACAGCCAGCCTCTCCTTGGAGAGCTGGAGGAACTCCTCCTGAAGAGAGACGGCTTCAAAGTTCTCCTGCAAGAAAGACCAGGCCTTGGAGGAGACCTCAGGGCAGCCGTGGCTCTCACCAAACTCACAGATACCTAGGCAGTTGGTGGCATCCATCTGCTGCCGGAGGTAGCGGCTGCAGACCTTCTGGATGGCAGGGAAGTGGAGCTGGCTGGAGGTCCTCATCAGCCCCTCCACGTTGCCCTGGTTGATGGTGACCTTTCCCGTGTAGGCAAAATCGAGCAGCATCTCCAGCGCACTGGGGTCCACTTCCTTGAGCTCCACCCGCGCTGCGATGCTCTCGGCAAAGTCACCGGAGAACATGGCATAGAAGTAGTGGCTGCAGAGGGCCAGGATGCCTCGGTGGCAGGGAAACTCCCGCCCGCCCGCCACCAGCGTCACGTCGGCCAGTTTGGGGTTGGTGCGGAACTGCTGCAGCCCCTCCAGCACGCCCTGGGCGTGCGAAGGCAGGCAGAAGTCAAAGTCGTCCATGTTCCTCACCATGGTGCCGGCGATGGCCGCGGGGAATGGCAGGCGGGCGCTGCCCGAGCAGCGGGAGGCGAGGGGGTCCCTGCCAGGAAAAGGCGACGGCGTCTCCCTCTCGCCCTGTCGCGACATCCTCCCGCCTTCCCAGCGCCCGCGTCAGGGACAGCAGCGGCTGCACAAGCGCTTCCCACACCCCCCTCCCACGGGGGCCGCGTTTTCTCCTCACCGCGCCGCGGCTGCCCCGCCGGACCCCGGCCTTTCGGGGACGGTTCTCGGGGCGATTTGAGCCCTCTCGGCGCGGTCGCTCCCGCTCTCAGCTGCGCTCCCCAGCCCGGCCGGCCCGCGGGAGGGAAGGGACCGCGCTCCCGGCGCTGGGCAGGGACACGCCGCATGACACGGGATCAGCCGGGACGGGGGCACTCGCTATTTTTAGGCGGCACCTGGACACTGCTCCCTGCTCTTAAAGGCACCGCGCGGGCAGAGCTCTCGCCGCCGCCCATCCTCGCTCGTTGCCTTTAGGAAAGCCTCCCCCTCGCGGAGGGGTCGGCTGGGCAGCGAGCCTGGAGGGACGAGCTCCCACAGCATCCTCCCTGCACCCCCTCGGCAGCAGGGGTCCCCGCGATGCCCCTCCTGGCTCCCCCGGCTCGCCCTGCCGGGGCCGCTATAAATAGAGGCCTTTATCTCACCCCGGGGCAGCCGAAAACACGCGGCTGAAACACCCGCCCGGGGAGAGGGGAAGCGGGGCTGCTGCGGCGGCCCGCCCAGCTCAGCAGCTTTCTCCACCGCCCCCAAAGCCTCGCTCAGCTGGGACACAACCGAGAAGGTTTTTATTGCAGCCCGCGGCCTCCGGAGCCCCTCGGCATCACTCCTCCAGGCTGAAGATCTCGGCCTCCTTCTCCTTCCAAAAGGCGAAGCTGCGATCGATGTAGCGACAAATCTCGTCCCCCTCGTCGCCGGGCAGCCCCGGCAGCTGGCCCGGGCCGTGCGGAGTCCCGAAGTACCGAGCCTTGATGTCGTCGAAGCCGTCGCGCCAGCCGCGCCGCCCGGCCGCGATCTCGTCGATGACGGCGCGGTGGAAGGCGCGCACCGCCCGCCAGCCGTGCCGGCCCAGCTGCTCGAACACCTCGAAACAGAGCAGGTGGCGGCCTCGGCGCTCCTCGGGGGACAGGTCCTGCTCCAAGATGCGGAAATAGCCCAGCATGAACAGCTCCAGCGACAGGCTCTCGTACTCGGCCGGGCCGCCGCCCGCCGCCGACACGAACTGCTCCGGGGAGAGCAGGGTGCGGGCGGGGGGCGGCGGCGGGGGCCGGCGGGAGGCGGCGTCCCTCCAGCCGTTCAGCAGCTTCTGGATGGCCGCTCGCTGCCGGGCCAGGCGGGCCGCAGCCCCGGCCCCGCTCCCCGCTGTCTCCCGAGGGTCCCCGGCGGGCCGTAAGGGCGCGTACGCGGAGCGTCTCCAGTGGCTCAGGAAGAGCATCACGATCCGTTCCTTCCTCAAGCTGCCCCACTCCGGCCCCTGCCGCTTCCCCTGCCGCGGGGAGCCGCCGTCGGAAAACGCCTCCTCGCAGCTGATGCCCGAGTCGCTGGCGGCCTCCGCCTCGCGGGGCCCGGCCGGAGCGCTGCCCGCGGCCCCCCAGGCGGGCTCGAAGGCGCCGCGCAGGCTGCGGACGCAGACCCCGCACTGCCGGATCTCCCGCTGTGCCAGGCTGCCCCCCGGCTCCCGGGGATGCCCGGCGGCCGCGGGGAGAGCGCAGGGAGCGGCGGGCATGGCCGCGGCGGCGCGGGGAGCCGGCAGCCCCTCCATGTTGCCCAGCAGCGCGGCCAGGCTGTTGACGGCGACGGCCAGGCGGCCGCACCAGACGGGCAGGGGCTGGCCCGGAGCGGGCGGGGGGCTGCGGACGGAGATGTTGAGCAGCGGGGCGGGCAGGAGGGCGCGCAGCTCCCGCACCAGGCGCCGCAGCTCGCTCTGGTACACCTCGCCGCGCCGCCGCAGCCGCAGGCTCTCCACTGCCCTCTCCAGCTGATACAGGTCTGTCTCGGTCAGCAGCTCCCCGAACGGGCCCAGCACGCCTTGGTGGGAGGGCGAGAAGCTCCAGGAGCCTGCATCCTGCGGAGAGAGGCGGTCAGCGGTCCGACAGCCCGCTCCCCCGGTGCTCCCCGTGCCCCTCGTACCTGCCCTCCCGCCGGCTCCTCGTCCGCCAGCCGGGCCCGCAGCCGCCGCACCATCACCTGCCGCTTCCACTCGGGGATGAGCCGGCCCCGCTCATCGTGCGTGGGCACCAGCGATTCCGCGTCCACCTCCGCGGGGTCCGGCCTGGGGGGCCCCGCCGGCCCGGGCGCCCCGTCCTGTGCGGGCAGAGTCACGGGGGGCTCGAAGGGGCTCGGCGGCCGAGGGGACGAGCCGGGGGCCGCGGGCCGAGCCAGCGACCTACCGAGTGTGCGAGGAAGGGCGCCGGGATCCTGGCCCGCTGCGAGGGCTTGCGGAGCTTCAGCTCGGCCGGCACCGACCTGCCGGGCTCCATCCCTGCCGGGCCCGGCGGCTGCGGGGGCAGAGGCGCGGGCCTCCTCCTGGGGGACGGCAGCAAGGGCAGGTGGGCCCCAACACCTCCAGGGCACCCCCAGCTGAGGGGTGACCCGACACATCACCCCGGACCTCAGGGAGAACCCTCCTCGGGGGACAGCCAGGGGTGGATCTGATTCCTTCAGAGGACAGGACGGAGCTGAGGAATCCCTGCTGCCCCTATCCCCCTGCAGCCAAGTACCGAGCCCGGGGCCGCCTCATGGCTGCCATCCCTCCTCCGGGCATCTCCATGACCCCAGCCCGTCCTCCCGCTTCCTGGGGTGGCAGGCTGGCATTCCTCGGGGATGGGGGTGCCCATTCCCCCAGCCCCAGTGCGCTCTTACCTGCCGCAGGGGGCTGAGCTGGCTGCTCAAGGGAGCCGGGTCCTGTCGTGCCCTGCTCAGGGAGCACCCAGAGGTGGTGAGGCTGCACCCCCAAAGTCCCTGTGTGGGGAGCAATGAGCGATATGGGGCAGGAGGGAGGATGGAGTGGTCGGGCAGCCCTGCAGCGCTGGGGCAGGGCACAGAGGCATTGAGCATTGTATTAATATTTGATGGGGCATCGAATGGCAGCACCAGGGCTCAGTGGGTGGAACTGGCGCCGTTCCTGGAGATAGTGGCTTGGTGATTTGGCTCCAAGCCTTGTCCTCCTCTCGGGGCCAATGGAGAATGGCCGAGGCCAGGTGCTGGGGACAAAGGAAACATCTTGCACAGGGCACTGAGGGCAGGTTCTGGCAGCGGGGGATGCTCAGCAGAGGGATCTGCTGTCTGGGCATCGGTTACTGGCATTCAACCACATTTGTGTTCTTTCCCTCCACCACCATCCATTATATATGGCTAGGATGGACTCGTGGGCTCACTTACATGTGAGAAATTCAATCGAGGGGCTGGAATAAAATTAACAAGCAGCAGATCTAAGCCTATAAACACCGATTAGCTGGCGAGGATTAGCCTCCCAAGCTTCCCTGGCTCCAGGCTGACACCCAGCTCTCATGGGGAGGATAAGCTTATGCTGCCCAGCAATAGAGGATGAGTGCAGGTTATACTTTGCTGTAGGAGGGGGGAATGTGCTGAAAGCCCTTTGGCAGAGGATTGTGCCTGGGCTGTCTCCCCCAGCCTGGAGAGCATCTCCCAGGATTTCAGCTTTCCACAGTGCAAGGGTGTGCATGAGCATGACAGGAGAGGAGGTTCTGCCCTAAACCTCCATCTCTGCCTCTTTTCCCACCCTGTTCTTCAGGAAAGCAGGCACTGGCCCCTTTGGGATCTGCTCAGAGTGTCTTGGGGGACTCCCCTTTCCCTTTCCCTTTCCCTTTCCCTTTCCCTTTCCCTTTCCCTTTCCCTTTCCCTTTCCCTTTCCCTTCTTTCCCTTTCCCTGCTGCATACCCAGAAGGATGAGCAAAGCAGCACAGAACCAACCAAGGACAGTCTCTCTCCAGTTCCAACATCCACATTATTCCTCTCCACCAGTTCTTCAGCCTTATCCCACCCTCTGCCCAAGTTCCCACAACCACATCCCTCCCTCTCCCACAGCCCCCACTCCCCCAGTCCTGCACTAATGAGCAAAGGAGCAGAAGAAACCAGGCGAGGCCCTTCTCAGCATGCTGGTTTTCATTTCAGAGGGGCCATGGAGGATCCACATCAAAAGGGATCAAGGGGAGGAGGTGCACGTGGTCCCGAGGCCAGGCCTGCCCTGGCTGTTTCTGCCCAGCTCCTCCGGCACTCTCTGGGAATGCTGCTGGAGCCCGGGGGGGCTCGGGGCCCTGTCCCCATGGGAGAATGTGCAGTGCTGGCCACCTGCAGGAGCTGCCTACTCCTGCTGCTGCTCGTTCTGCTGCTGCTGCTGGTTCTGGCTCGGCTGGTGCTGCTGCTGCTGCTGCTGCTGCCGCTGCTGCCGCTGGCGCCAGCGCACCACGAAGGGATGGAGGCGGCGGCGGGGCCGGCGCGGGGCCAGCCCGGCCCGGCTCTCCTGGCCCTGCAGCACGCGGATGCCCCCGATGGGCCCTTGGCAGGTCGGGCAGGTGGCGGCGGCGTCGGGCCCGGCCTGGGGCTGGATGCAGGCGTGGCAGAACACGTGTCCGCAGGGCTCCACGGCAGCAGCGGGGCTCTGCAGGAAATCCACGCAGATGCGGCACACCCGCACGGCCCGGGGCGCTGGGGGCTCCTCCCTGACCTCTGCCATTGCTGCTCCCGGGCTCGATTGCTCTCGGCCGCTGGCAGGACTCGAAGGACAAGTTGGCTTCCACTTGGGGCACTCGGAGGCTCCTCAGTCACTGGCAGCACTCAGAGGCTCCTCAGTCCCTGCTGTCATTCAGAGGTTCCTCGGTCTCTGGCAGCACTCAGAAGCTCCTCGGCTGCTGTGGGTCACAGCCTGAGCGCTCTGGCACTGCCCAGCACTGGGGGTTACAGTTTGTTTATGGTTACCCACTGCAGGTGAGTGATCCTGGCTCTGGTGACATCACAGGGTTCTGAGGGGCACAGCCAGGAGCTCCCCCATCCACAGAGACAGATCCTGTGGCACAAAGCCCACCTGGCAGTGGGCTGCACACCTCAGTGTTTGCCCAGATCCCTTCCAGGTGGTTCCTGCTGGTTTCCATGCCATGTGCTGGGGCCTGGGGTTGCACCTCCCCATGAGGAGGACTCTGCTCAGCCCCTGGTTGAACTTCAGGAGGTTCCATCAGCCCATTTCTCCAGCTTGTTGAGGTCCCTGAGGCTGCAGCATCATCTTCTGGTGTCTCAGCCATTCTATAGAGAACTGGGACTAATTTTCTCTGTTTGGTTTCTAAACTTTATATGTCATATCTTTGATATCTCAGAAGCAGTGGAAATCAAGGGAATGAGGGATTGAGGACCTCCCGTTTCTATACTTTGCAAAACTTTGTGCTTCATGTCTAACTGATCCTGTGGGGCAGCCAGTGTGAGACTGAGGAAATCTGGGAGCCTCCCCAAGGACTGTGTCCTTGCAGAAGCACTGCTGCTGAAATCACTGAAAGAGCCATGCTTAGTTGAGAGCATAAAGTAAGAGGGACTGGGAAAAGCTTTCTCTTTCTGTTACTAAGGGTGCTCAGAGAGCAGATTTCTCTCTCAGCTGGAGAGCCCACGGAGCAGTAAAGGAGGCCAGGAGGAATCAGTCAGTGAACACCCCAGGAAGAGAAGGCATGACCCCACACACTGGGGCAGGGCACTGGCTGCAGACCCAGCCCTGCTGCGTGGGCCCCATTCTTTGCCAAAGGCTGGATGTGAAGCAGGAGCTCAAAATCCCATGAAAATCAGGGAGCACAAGAGCATTGCTGCTACATTTCTGCTACAGTGCCAGCCGAAAAGCAGCTCAAATGGGGCTGTTGGGTGCTTAATGCTGCCACCTCCCTGTTTCTCCCTGGAGAAGGACTTAGATGGCAGGATTAATAGGACACAACAATAATTCTGCCATTGAAAATGTGAGTATAAAACCTTTGAAGGGTAGAAAATCTGTCAGAGCTGTAAATCCTGATCCTGAGTTCTAAGGAAATATAAACTATATAACTATTATTAGTTATATAGACTCTATAACTTAGACCAAAATTACAAAGTGCTTATATAACTTAAGTTATATCAATATATAACTTATAATATATATAGCTATATAACCTGGTATCAATATAACCTAAATAATGACTTTTTATATATCTAAATAACCTGATACCTACATAACCTGAATCATAGCTTTTTATATCTATATAACCTGAATCATAACTTTTATACCTAGTAAACTGATATAAATCAATTTTTATACAATGTAATGGCTGGTATGTGGTTAACTAGTTGCTTAATGCTGAATAGAAAATAAAAAAAAAAAGAAAAAACCCTCAACAGGTGCATAGCTTTAGAAATAGATAAGTATAGTCTAATAAAAAATAGTAATTATATATATAATACTAATGAAGAGTAGTACTATTACTAAAAATTAATAAATAAACAAACACCTGCTCTGTAGACATTGGTCTGTGGGGATTTATTTCCAGCCTATGTTTTGGGCATCACATGCAGCCACTCTTCTAAGAACCTTAAAGCTTGTTTTGGTAATCTATTTCTTTTTTGAAGGATTCAGTAAAAATCACTTATGTCAATAAATCTGTTAAAAGAGAGTGAAAATTGGTGCCAAGCTTTAAAGAAAGAAAGGAGAAAAGAACAGCCCATGGTAAGCACCAGTCCCATGTAATTAGTACTGGAGACTGCTGAGGCCATAGACACACAAAAACAGGTCATGACACACTCTGTGCTTGCCTTAAATCTAGCCAAGAATAAAATAACTTGTATTTTTTTCCTGCTGCCCAGCCCGGCTGTTTTCTGCCGCTGCTTTGGTTTTTTCAGTGCCCTTTCACCCCACACCTCATGTCTGCCCAGACCCCCGAGGCTCCTGCCAGTTTTTGCTACACTTTGTTTGTCCCCTGGGTGTGCCCACCTCTTGGGACTTTTGCTGGTCAGAGTGACCCCAAGATGTGTTAGAAAGTCTCCTTCTCCAGCCTGGCAGTTGAAGAAGGAGTCAGAACTCTTCTATTCTCAGTCTCAAGGTTGTTTATTGTCTCTATAAAATTCTTTCTCCAACCCGCCAAGGTGTGTCTGGGAGGTCAGGTTGAGGGACACAGCCCTGGCCAGCAGCACATCCATCCTCAGAGCCCTCAGGGACTGGCTCTGCCAGACACGGTGGAAGCTTCCAGCAGCTTCTCACAGAAGCCACCTCTGTGGCCCCCCTGGCTACCAAAATCCAGGCTGTGCAAAACCAACACACTGCTGAACTGCAGAAGTAGATTCACAGCACAGGCAGCCACAAGTCCCACGGGGAAGGAGTTCAGTTTGCTTTCTGTCACAACTGAACTTCAGACTCTCAGGCTTCCAGGTGAGAACAGCTTTCAGCTGTACCTTCAGCAGCAGTCCTGGCTCACTTTCCAGAGCTCAGCATCCTGTACTTGACTGACACAAATCTTACACGTATTCTGCCCTGATGCCTGTGAAGATTCACCTCCTCAGAGAGACCAGGGTGTCACCAAAGCCATGAAAGTACAGGGACAAGTCTGGCAATTGCTGCTGCTGCCACTATAAGTGCATGGCCAGAGCCTCTTCCCACTAGGGAAGATCCTGTTTGCAGCTGTATAGAAGCAGCTCATTTGCTGGTCAGACTTTCAGAGAAGTGTCCTCAGGCTTCTCCCTTCCTGTTCCATCTACCCAGTGGATGTGAAAAAAGGTGACAGAAATCTGCCACCAAATGCAGCAAAATGACTTCTGGACGGCAGGACAAGGAGATCTCTGCTCAGAGACCATTAGTTGTGGGCAAAAAGCACTCGGTGTGGGCTACAAAAGAGACACAAGTGTGTGTCTGGGGTCACTGGGGTAAGGAGGCTGGCATCAGTGTGAAATGCACTTGTGAAGGTCATGGGGTGTCCAAATAAAGAGAAAATACAACAGTATGTGTCCACAGTGGTGAGAGGAAAAGAAAACAAGCAACAACTCCAAAGTGCTCTCTGATGAAATGTGTCATGTTCTAGAGGACAACGAAGCTTTGCAGAGGAAGGAACAGAATATTTTACCTGCTCAAGCATCCTCCTGAGGTCAGAGTTGAATGTATTACTTTGTATTCTCTTCTTCCGGGGTTGCAGCTACACACTGCAGATATTCCAGGCTCTTCTCTGAGAGTCAGGACAGCTGTTCCCGTCCTGTAATGGCCTGCTGGGCATCCAGAGAGGAAATTATGTGAGCTGGTGCCACGTGAACATTAGAAACAACAGGTCAGGGAGAGTGACTGGGCCAGGAGTGGTCAGTGCTAAGCCACTACTTCTCCTCCGAGAGACACCAAGGGGGGCAGTGCCAGGAAAGAAGAGGCACTGGAGATGGCGTGGCGGGGTGTAACGGGACAAGAGGCACCGAGCAGGGGACACGGGAACAAGAGGCACCGTGGGACGGGCGAGGCTGGATGAGACACTGAGGCTCAAGGCGGAGGAGCGAGGCGGCACCGGGAGGGGCTGTCGGTAAGAAGGGGGTTAAACAGGGAGGTCCCGAGCCCAGCGGAGCACCGGTACCTGCGAGGCCGCGCCCGCGGGCCGGGCCGGGGCTGGTGAGGGCTTTGTTGTAGTAACGGCCGCGATGGCGGCGCGGCCGGCCCTGCCCGACTCGGTGCTGGTGCAGGTGCTGGCGCTGCTGCCGCTGCGGGACCGGCTGCGAGCGGCCAGGTAGGGTCTGGCCGGGCGGGAGCGGCCGGCTGCCGCCTCCCCGCCGCGGCGCTGACGGCCATCGCCTCCCGCAGGGTGTGCCGGCGGTGGCAGCAGCTGGCGCAGGACCGAGCGGTCTGGACACATGTGGATCTGAGCCCTCACCGGGTACGGGCCGCCCGTCCGCACCGGGACCGGGGCGGGGAGAGAGCCGCGGTGGGCGGGAGGGATGGGGGAGGCGACATCACCCCACTGTGCACTGACACTGACTGCGGGGTGAGATCACCCCGCTGCGGGCAGGACCTGGGGGGACGGGGGTGCCCTTCCCCAGCCGTGCCTGGAGCCGGGCCCTCTCTCCCGCAGATCAGCCGCCGCACGCTGTGGCACCTGGTGCGGCACCGCCTCCCCGACAGCCTGAGCACGCTGCGGATGCGGGGCGCGCCTCGCTCCGGCGGCAAGCAGCGGCTCCTCTCGCCGGCACTGCTGGCTGCCCTTCGGAAGCGCTGCCCCCAGCTCCATCGGCTGTGCCTGACCGAGACCGACCTCCGCCATGTCCCGTACGAGAGCATGCCCGCCTCTGTCACCACGCTGGAGCTGAGCCTCTGCGACATCCCCGACGCCTGGTTCTGCGTGTCCCCTTCGGTGCCGCCGCCACAGGTACAACACCTCGCTATCCACAGCATTCCCACCTTTTCTGACCATCATCTTCTTGACATTTCCTCACAGAACCACTTGAAGACGCTGAGCCTTTGCGGCACCTACGGCGTCACTGATATGGGGATCCAAGCGGCAGCTCCGCACCTGGAGGAGCTGGAACGCCTGACCCTGCGGCACTGCATCATTGGCGATGCTGCCATGGTGTTCATCGGGCGGCACATGAAGCAGCTCCGCTACCTGGAAATCAGCAACGCCTACTTCCTGACAAACAGGGGGCTGGTGGCTATCGTGACACTGGAGCACCTGGAGACACTGTGCCTTGACCTCTATGATTTGGTCTCCCTTGGTACTGTTATCGCTTTGCTGCAAGTGCTGCCTCGCCTGAACCACCTCAAATTAGGTGGAACTTGCTTTGAAGATGAACTCCTCGGTAAAATCCAGGAGAATTTTCCACATTGCACCATATCTCACACTCTGTGACCACCTGAAGTTCCTTAGTACACCTGAAGAGCACTCCCTTTTTTTTTTTTTTTTGGAAAAGCCTATTTTCCTGTAGCTTTGGGACAGAATTCCCATTGGCCGTAAAATACGACATTTTTTCACATAAATATGTTGAAGAGCTTGTAATGTAAACAAGTTTTTAAACAAGCTTTTGGTAGGATTCCTCCCTCTGTGTTTTCCATGGATCAGAGGAATAGGAAGGCTGGGAAGCACACTCAGCCTTTGGGAAGCCCACTGACCAAAACCTGACTGGTGATGACAAGTTTAAGCTCTGTCTGCTCCTCTTTCTCCACTGCCGAGGATTAGGCAGCAGCTTAAGGAGTGCAGAATTCAAGAAGTGAAGTGAAACACCCTTCTGTCACGGAAAAAACACACCTGGCAGCCAAACCCTCACAAAATTCCTTCTCCTTTCCTTCAAATTCAGATTTTCAACTCACTTGTCAGACTGGCCATGAAGATTCCTGAACACCTGGTCCCAAGGGCCAGACATCCCCTTTGCCCCCAGGCTTACCTCTGGGTTTTCCTGGTAACATCCACATTTTCTCATCACCTTTTATTGTCTGTGTTCACATCCTCTTCCTCCTCCATCCCCCAATATCCTAACACCAGATAACCACCTCAATTTTATGTTGTTATTCTAAATTTTTTGTCAATGTTTTTAGGCAAATATTGTATTTATTTTAAAAAATTTGCAAGCTTTTAGCCTTCATTTGAATCCTTGTTTTTAGGACTTGTTTTTTTTTTTTTTTTTTAACCTGCTTCAGCATCTCTCCTGCCCCTTAGGACAGCTTTCCTTGTGACAAGAGCATCCCACAGGAAACAGAGCAGGACAACTAATGAATGCCTCAGTCGAGCCTTTTCTGCCCTGTTTTCATCCCAAACACCCCCTGCCCTCCATTCAGCTGCAGCACATGCAATAAACCTTTAGGTCCAGGATGGCAGTGACCCTCCCTGTGGTGAAATCCTCATTGCTGTCAGGTGGCCTTTGTGCCCTTACCTCTTTTTTGTTCCTAGACCCAGTCTCAGGGTAGCTTCAGGGCAAATATCCAAAGGTAAAACGTTCCAGCTCTGCTTTGGAAAGCATCCCAAGGCTGCTGACTTAGTAACTACCACTCTGTGTTTATCCCAGACATGGAGATTAACACTGGTGGAATCAGCCTTATTAAAACCTCCAGCATTCCCTGTTCCAGCTCTCTGAGGTGGGGAGGGGCAGTAGAACAGGAAAAGGGGAAATCAATAACAGCAAAAATCCATCAGTCAGTCAAGGCACAGTGAGAGGCAGCAAGAACCTCAATGTTCTCCTGATCTTTGCAGCAGGATCTTTGCAATCCCGATGGCACAACAACAGAATTTAATATCCCCACAGTCACAACATGCCAGTTTTCCATTCACTGACTGCTAAACAGGGAACATCAATTACAAATTGATATGGTGCAAAGTGGAGTGGTTTAGGTTTGGAAGCAGGGGGGGGGAGCTGTAAATATGGAATTACCACGGGCAAATTAGGGGAACAAACAACTGAAAGGTTTTTAATCAGCAGTTCTGGTTCTGCTCACCCTCCCCACATACCTGCCTGAAGCTCTTTGGAGGGCTGTTCTTGACCTTTATTTCTTCTGATTTCCAAACTCAAGGGGTTTCTACTCAGTTCATCTCCATTTCATCTTTTGCTGACTTGAGCATTTCTTCCCCCAGCCCTACTTTCTCAGTGTCCATGTACACATCATTACATCAAAGCCCAAATGTTCTTAAAAACACACAATAAATGAGTTTAGCTCAGAGACAGCTAAACCTTCACCAAAGCCAAGACAAAATTGGTTTTGGCCAGCAACAGCTTTCTCAGCTGGCACTTTTGTAAGCTACACTTTTGCCCGTGGTTTTCAAGTTTGTAGCTGGACTCCATGGGAGAGAAAAAATTTATTAGCACAGAGAAATTGGTTTTGAGTGTGGTGCAAATAGGAGTTTGTTCTTGGAAGGGGAAAGTCAGTGAAATCTTTCTGTTCTGACACAGATTATTTGAGAGCAGTGACGTTTTGAACTTGGATCTGCAATTTGGGTGGTTTAGAGCTAGAAAAGGTGAATTTCCTTCTTTTGCAAGTGCACACCGCCATCGTGTGGCGCGCTTTGTGAGCGCCGACAGCGCCCAGGTAAAAATCACACCCTCTCTGTCCCGGCACTGTTATTGTGGGAGCAGTTGGTGTAGGGGATCCTGAATCTTCGAGGCTGAAAGAATGTCATCCTTGCATATCGCTGGGAAGGAATCGTCTCACTGTTGGCTGGGCAGTTTGTAGGCTGCAAAAAAAAAAATTCCAGCACGGCCTCTTTCGCCTCTAGAACCTTTTCTGGGATATGAACTGCTGAACATTCTTAGTTTTGTAACTGGACTCTGTGAGGCTGCAAGGGGAAAGAGAAGATCAGTGCTTACTTTTTGTTTTAAGACCTACAGTAAAAGAAGCACTACTGGACATGTTAAGTTTTGAAGCTGGGTTTTGGAGAGTGAAAGTATGTGATGGTACATGGGGCTGAGCAGGAAAATTCATGACTCCTGAGTGTGGTTGCTTTTCACAGGATGTTAGTTAAATGTTGAGATAGCACCAGCCTGCTGAACCACTGCTGGTCTGCAGCATCAGGTGCAATATTGTAGTTTTCTTCTCAGCTTTCTACCACAATATTTGCTGCATCTCAGAGTCTAAAGATAAACAGAATTGTTTCAGTATGAGTCTTGAATGGGAACCTGTGCCAGCACAGACAGTGTTCACTGACCTTTCCCCTTATAACCAGAATTTGGAAGGTAATTGTGGCAGTCACTCTCCTCTTGCAGCCTTTAAACCATGGTGCTCTGCAGGTGAATTCTCAGCCTTATGTAGCATCACACAGTCTGAAATGTCAGTTTACTGTGGTGCAGAACAGTGTCTCTGCACAGAAGCACTCCAGCACATTGCACTTGTGGAGGTGCAAATCAAATGTCCAGCATGGGCTCCTGGATAGGAATTACAGCTAATTTCCACAGCAGGAAAGCTCACAGCCCCAGTGTTTCAGGTACAGATGAGAGGCAGCCCAGGGGAGCTCAAGGCCAGTGGGACCCCCATGTCCTGGCAGCTTCTGTTTGGGAGCAATTCTTGGTACTAAAAAGTGCTACTAGTAGATTACAGCATAACACAAAGTGCAGGATATCAAGGTACCTATATTAAAACTAGCAAAAGAAACAATATTGATTAGGAGTCAAATGTAACTGACCACGAAATGATGATAATGTACACAGATTCCTTGCACTTAACCTTCAGGGGAGTAACTGCAAAGCAGGCAGCCCTGGTCATAGGAGAAACTCTGCACAATTCCAGAAAAAGTACAGAAAATTTCTGCTTTGTCAAAGTTTGGTGCAGCTTTTATAAAGTGAGGTGTCTGTCAATCAGATATCCGGCTTTATCTTCCAGATGCCAGACCAGTCTTAACCCTATGGCACCAAAATAACTCAATACAAGACAGCATGTCCTGTTTGAGATATCTGATCAGTTAACAAGCAACAGATAAGCTCTTGTGTGGGGTGAGAGAGGTGGAATCTCACTGTCAGCCCTGGGTGCCTGGCTGTGAAGGAAGGAAAGCCCCAGTGTCTGTGGGGCAGCTGAGAGGCCACCCCCAGGAAGCCAAGGCCAGTGAGACCTGTCAGTCGGGCAGCTTTTGTCTGGGAGTAATGCTCGGGTGTTCAGTTTTGGGAGGTGGAATCTCAATTTCAGCCAAAGAAGCCTGGCTATGGAAGACTGTTTCGGTGCTCCAGTGTCTGTGGGCAGCTGAGAGCACTCCCATGGCCCTGCCTGTACTAACCCTGGGAGGCTGAGCCTGCCCCTCACCACCCCTGGCCCTGCCCATCAATCACTCTGAGTGGATGCCTCTACATGTCAACTACTCTTAGTACCGCCTGTCAATCCATCTCCTGGGCTGATCCCGCCTGTCAATCACTTTTAGTCCTGCCTGTCAATCACTGACAGACTAATGCCAGGCTTATAGCCCTTCACGCCAACATAGCCCTCAGGGAGCCCAAGACAGCCCACACAGCCCTCACAGCGCAGAGCTCTCGCAGCCTCCACAACCCCCACAGATCCCCCCGCCCTCATCGCCCTCTCAGCTCCCCCAGCCCCCAGAGCCCTCACGACCCCCGCGCACGCGCCCTGCGCCCCACGCTCCCTGGCGCACGCGCGCCGCTCTCCCCGGCTTGCGGCCGCGTGTTCTGCCGTGCCCCGGATGTGGCCCCTGCCCGGGAAAATGGCGGCGCCGGGGTGGGCGGAGGGAGCGCTGTAGCGCCCGATGCCGTCCCCGCCATGGCGGACCTGGGCCGGCAGCTGCACGAGTACCTCGCGCAGTCCAAGGCCGCTGCTGCCGCCACCGGCCCCAGCGCGGTCCCCGCAGCGCCGGCGGCCGGCGGCTCGCAGGAGGAGGCGGGGGACGGCGGCGGGCTGCGGGCCTGGCTGGGGGCGCTGAACCCGTTCCCGCCGGGCAGTGCCCCGGGCGCCACGGTGTGGCCTTGGACGGGAGAGGAGGACCCGTGGCTGCCGGGGCTGTCGCGCTGGCAGCGGCTGGCGGGCAGCGGGCTGTGCGTGCTTCTGGCCGCGCTGTGCTTCGGGCTGGCCGGGCTGTGCGTGCCGCTGCTGCTGCTGCGCGCCCGCAAGTTCGCGCTGCTCTGGTCGCTGGGCTCGCTCTGCGCGCTGGGCGCCGCCGCGCTGCTCCGCGGGCCCGCCCGCCTGGTGCGGGAGCCCGGCCGCGGGGCGCTGCTCTACCTCGGCGCGCTCTTCGGGACGCTGTACGCCGCGCTGGCGCTGCGCAGCACCGCGCTCACCGCGCTGGGCGCCGCCGCGCAGCTCGGCATCGCCGCCACTGCGCTCCTGGCCGCGCTGCCCGGAGGTGCCGCCGGCCTGCGCCGCCTGGCCGGGCTGCTCCGCGCCGCCGTGTGCGGCCGAGGCAAGGCGGCGCTGCCGCTGTGAGCCCGGCGCGCCGGGGCGGAGCGGCCGCGGCCCCGCGGGAGTCCCTCGCGCACGGACCCGGATAGCCAGCCGACTCCCAGACCGGGGACGCCGCTTCTCTTCTCCTCCTCCGCGTCCCGGCACGTTTTCCTCGCCAGCGCTCGAGGAGCAGCAGCAGCGGGGCTGGCAGCCCGGAGCGGCCCCGGTGACTCGGAGCTGCAGTGTGCGGTGTCAGCCTGCGGAGCCGCCCCCGGGCTCGGTATCTGCCTCACCGCGCTGCCAGCTCCGTAGCCACGGCTTGGCACCGCTCCACCTCTCGGTGGGGAGCTGGCAGCGTCCCGCTCGTTCCCCGGCCCGGGGCCGTGTGGCGGCTGCGGCGGCGGCTGCGGAGCGCGGTCGGAGCCCATGCGGCGGCGTTGAGGACTGAGGAGCGGCTGAGGTGCGCAAGGCTGACGGATGCTGAAACACGAAGATGATTTAGCAAAACGCGATCGAGGCTAGGGGAGAACATTGAAAAATTAACTGGTATTACCTCATTTTGTGCTGACCCCTACACTATGAACACATACTGGTTTTGCTGTCACCTCAGACTAGTGGTGAATACGAAGACTGTGGCCACTGAACTGCATTTCTCTCTATAAAGCAGCTTTAAAATAACCATCCAGTAAGTGAAACAAACTTTCCTGGGGCTGTGGGTGACAAACACTGCCCATAATTATAAGGGGAGGGGGTGTTCCTGCATGATGATGAGAGGATGCAAAGTGCTGATGTTGGGTAACAGCATTGGCGTTTGCAGGTACTGCTGTAAGGGACCAATTTGGGCTTTAAAGCGGGAGCTTCAGCTGTTACAACTTCATTTTTGTGTATAGATATTGCTCTCTGAACTTGGGCAGGAGTTGCTTACTTGTCCCAGCCTGACCTTCAAAAATAGATTTGCCAGTAACTGGAGCTCTGCTTCAGAAACTGAGCTGCCTTAGAGGTGCTGAATTAGGCTGACAGAGCTGGCTGCTCCTGCTTGGGCCGGGCACTGGACCCGTGCAAGGAAATGGGACCCGGGGCCTCACTGCACAGAGCCCCCAGGGAGTTCTCACTGAGCATTTGTGCCTCGTGGAGAAATAAAGCCACTGCAATACTTACCTGCTATCACTATTTAGTTTGAACAGATTTACCAAATACTTTTCTGAATTAAACTGAAATTGTTAAAGGGGGTGCTTAAGTGTACATTTTAATAAAAATATTTGTGTCCAATTGTCAGTATAGACATTTCACTAATTTTTTTTTCCATTAAGAATGTATATCAGAGCTATCAGAATAGCATTAAATTAGCTCTCTTGTTTTTACAATTTTTAAATTACAGTATATAAAATTAATTTAATTTCTAACAGCAGTGTAAAATTAAATCTGAGACAACCTCTGAACTAACAGGTAGAGCATAAGAGTCTGTGTGCAGCACTGGTAAAATAACATGACCTGAGGAATACAGAAGTATAATCCCATTAAATAACTGTGCCCATTTCCCAGTAATAGTGGGTCATGGTATCACAGAATGGGAAGCTATTTCTGTATCTTCTGCTATGCTGTTACCTTTTAAGATTCTGTAGAAACTACATCTAATAATCAAATTTTCTTAGGACTATTTGAGCATATGATTGTGAAATATTCAAAACTCCATTTAAAAAGCTGTCCCTTGAAGAGCATTACTTAAGCACCACAGTTGTTTAAGGAATTAGACAATCATCAGAGGAAATATAAGTTGTCTAGATAAAGCTGAGTTTTCTCTTGTTAGATACACTTTACCTTGTTTTGGTAGAGGACTGTGGTTTAATTAAAGCCTAAAGCTCATCCTCTAACTCATATGGTCTTAGACCTCAGCCCCTTAAACATAAATTTGCCTTGCAAAATAAAAAAAAAGAGGGCAAGCTTTCCTCTTTGCCAGTGATTAAATAATTAGTATTTCTCATGAAGACTTCAGGACAAATCCCAACTCCCAGACCAACACCCAAAGTGCCCAAAGTCCTTCAGATAGAGCTGAACAGCATTTTTTCTCAAGGGAAAACTGTCATATCTGATGCATCTCAGTTGTTTCTAGATAATTCCTTATACACCATTCTGTCTCTCCTGACCCCTATGACAAGGATTTTATAGGCTAATGATCAGTTACAATTTTCAAATGTGATTTGGTACACTAGAAATTAAAAACCAAGTAAAAAGTGACTGACTGAACCAAGAGAACAGCAGTTAAGCATCTGTGCTTTGGTGTCTTTGAGGAAGATGGGACATCAGGACTTGAGCCAGTCTTTGGTAACCCTGCCTATGAGAAGATGCAGCAGCTCTGTGTGTTACTGGGCTGCAGGAGCCTCCAGAACTGCCTCATCCTGATTGTAGCCTCAAATTCAAGGCAGGAGAGAGGGAAGCCTGGTAGTGCTTTTTCATTATATGCTCTACTTTCAATACAGGACCTTCCTGAGGGGTACCTGTACAATAAGTACTTAGGTGATAACATTTTCACTGAGGCTTTAGGTGCTAAAGGAGCCTTCTGATAGCACAGTGGCTGGAGATGATTAATAGGAATGATTTATGGGGAAAACAAACTCATGGTTGGTAAGCAGCTTTATTATGAAATGTGGGAAATAGGAATAACTCCTCTCATTTCCCTCCTTTACTAAAACCAAGTAACAATATCCTAAAGAAAAAGACACTTAAAAAACCTTATTATTGAAGTGATGAATTGCACTTCAGCAATTACTGCACCAGACTCTGCTGAACACCCATAGCTTTAAACAGTGTGTCACACAGCTGCTGTAAAACATGCCAATCAAGCTGCTAAACTTTGTCTCAGTTTCTGTAAACAGATGCTGTTCTGAACAAAAATCTGTGGCTTGCTAGGTGAAGTGCAGAATGCCAATCTTTGCTGTGATGTCTGTCTTAGGATCCAGGTTATGTAACTCACGCTATGTCTTTGACAACTTGTTCTAAACACTATTCCACTCTTTTCTGTTTCAGGATGGCAGACAAGCAAGCAGTGGTGATTGCCTGCATTTTGGAATTTTGACCTCAGCACCATTGCAGACAGCTGTGGCTAAAGGTGAAAATGAAACTTCTCTGTACATGATAAACCAAAGCCCTAGGAATCATCTCTCAGTATTTTAACTGGCTGAGATTTCAGGAGGTAGTGCTGTTGCTCCATCTGAAACACAAGTTTGCCTAAATACAACCCTCTGTAGTAATAGGTGAGTAAAGAATCACACACTGTTGATTTTTTTTGGTTAATTTTTGCGCAAATTACATTTTGTATTCATACAAAACCAACGTAACTCTTTGACAAACTGTACATATAGAAACAAGTTTCTGTCTGGAGGTGAACTGAAATCTGTGGAGATGCTCCATGTTCCACAACACTTAAAAGAAATTCCAGCTCTTGACAAAAACAAAAAAGTGAGGGGAATGGGAGTGGAAAGAACAAAACAAAGGTAGCTACAATATTGCAGCTAGAGGCAAATGACTGGTTCAGGAAAAGAAAGACCCTTGTTAGGAACTAATGCACATTCAGTTATCCCAGTTAAGAATCCAGGTTCATGGCATTGCAGGTGAGTCCAGAGTAGCAGTCTATTTAAATATTGTCCCACAAGGACTGGGCATGACCCAGTCAAAGCCTCTTCTATCGGCCTCGGCCGCCCCGAGATCCTCCTCTCCGGGACTGGCCAGAGTTCATGTTATTTCCTCTTCCCCAGTTGCTGCTGCTCCTTCCTCCACGAGAAGGGTTATTGCCTGCCCCAGGGCCTCCACCAAAGGCTTCCTCCCTGTGGAATCCATCGTGGTGGTCTCCATCTAGAGAACTGGACCTCCCAGATTTTGGCGCTCTCTGTGAAGGTCCCGAATTTCCTCGTCCTGCAAAGGAAGCACAGCCAGGTACTGGTGTGAGTTTGAGCTGAGTCTCTTCTCAGACATGCCAGACACTGAGCTGCTTCTCCTGTGGTGCCATCATTCATAAACCAGCTGCAGCTGAGACCTGCACTTTTATGCCTCCTCCCTCAGTGCAATTTTCTTACACAGATTTAGTGTCTCCATTACAGTTCAGAAAGTGGACAACAATCAATTTGTTGGGAATTAAAGGAGCTTGTATTTGATACTGTCAGCAGGCACTGAAATGAAGTCAGAATAATGATAGCTTTTCCTCCAAACTGCCAGTTCTTGTGCTAACAATGTGGTTCTCTCCATGTTTTCATTGCAAAATACTTTTTTTTAATCCTAAACAAAGACATTGCACTGTTGACAAATTGAGACAGTTGAGGCTGATGGTGAAGATCATGAGTAACATTACTGTTTTGTTCAATTTTTTGCTAAAAGTAATAGAAAAATGCTTTATTTTACTACTAACCTGGAACAAAAAGTACTCAAGCTCTTATTGCCAGGAATGGAATGTTCTAATTCTCACAGAACAGAATTTTCTAATTCTCACATACCTTTTGCTTTTGATATGTTTGCTATGAACAACAAAAAACCCCAACCCAATTCATTAGCCTATAATAAGCAGCAGTATTTTGAGAAAACAAAATCAGTTGTAACTTTGTTTAAGGACACATACTACAGCTAAATTCAGGTATTTTTGCTGCACTTTAGCAAGAGTGATTTTTGTTGACTGGATGGTTCCATGTAAAACAGTCACCAAATTGTTTCACAGAAACATTCATGAAGTTTTAATCTCAAAAGACTTTCCCAATACAACTGAAGGTGACACAGACCACATATGAAGAATTGTTCATGGTTTGTTTATCAGGCTTTCTGCCATCATTCTAAACTTTCTTTAGCACATTATGAATTAATTACACACTTGTGCCTGGAAAACAATTGTTTTGACTTTAACAAAGAATCTGACAGAGTTACCACAATCATTACTGAAGCTGGAAAAGGAATCCTTACAGATTTGATAGATGCTGGCTAAATTGAGAACTGCAGCATGTGATAGGGAAGGAAAAATAATGATAGAGAAGTTTTATCAGCAGAAGTTTTATCATAGAAGTTTTATCAACCTGGGAACAGAGTCCATGCAGAGGAGGAGTGACAGGCAGTTAAAACTGAATGAGCTCTCACAGTGGGGAGAGAAGTGGGCTGGGATTCAGTGTTCAGTGGCATCAGAGACAAAGCTGTGCAGTCTAACAGCAACAAATCCAGCTGCAGGCTGCCAGCTCAGCAGCCAAATGAGAAGGATGTTTGTCACTGATCACTACCTGACAGTGGGTAGTCAATGTGAGGACATTAAAGTATTTACACAAGAGAACAGAAGCCCTGAGATCTGTAAGAAATAGGATCAAGAACTGGTGTGATGCTAACAGCACTGACTCCAAAAGAATGTGTTCTGTGGGTTACAGAAACATGGGACCACTTAGAGGGAACTACAACACCAGGAACTGTGAGGAAAGAATGGAGAAAGTGGAACAAGTACAAGAGAACTGTAGAAATGCATGGTTACACCACATCTTAAACAGTGTGTGCAATTCCTAGTTATCTCATTTAATTTAGAAAAGGTTAATTTCAAACTCAAAATAGCGCATACAGAGTAACAAGGATAGTGAAAGAGAACAATTTCTAGAAAGAAGAAAGAAATCAGAGCTCTGACTTGGAGAAGAGCTGGTTCAGGCTGGAAGTGGTGGAGTTCAGTGCAATCAGAAGTGGCATTCAGTAATAATAGGAACCAACATTCATTACCACACAAGACATCAAATTAAATTAGTGAATGAGAAGTATAGATCAAGAGAAAAACAATTTCCCTCTTTTTCTTTTAAAGCATTGTCTGCTTCAATTAAGTTTTTGAAGTCTGTCCATGGATGTTGTGTATATCAAAAGTTTAGATGATTCTTACACAAAAGGTAACTGGAAAGCCATTAAATATAAAAATAATGTTTTAGTAAGTGAGATCTTCAGAGGTTTAGAGAGCACTTCAGGGACATATCACTCCAGGCTCAATGTTCTTAAATTTGAGTTAAAGAATAACATCACAAGCATTAATATTAATAAACAACTATTCTGAAGATGAGAGAAAAATGCTCTTAATGAGTTTTCCAGCTGGAGTAACAGGGAATCAAAAACCAACTACTTTTCAACAGGGTAATAAAGAAGAGGATTCTGCAGTGCTGGAGACAAGATTTGGATTTGGATGTTTGAAAATCCCTCTGTTCTTATGTTCCTGTAAGACTGGTCTGTAACTTCCCAGCTGGTAACATCAGATATTTACCAGCTCAGCTTTATCCCCTCTGAACAGAGAAGTTCTGGATACACTTAATACTGAAAATACATTCCAGTGTTACATAAGGGTTGCAATCAAAGGGGCTTTTTACCTTTGCCCCTCTCCTCTGGAGGGCCACCTGGAGCATCCATGTCCCTGTGGTCAGAGGTTCCTGGTCCATCGTGCCAGGGACGTTTCCGTGGTGGCAGTGAGGCCATGTCCATGCCCTGGAGTGAGGAGGAACGTTCTCTGTTGGCTGGAGAGTGCCCATCATGAGGAGGGTGATCTGGACGAGGACCTGTGCATGAAAACACAAGATAAGTAATGTTTATTGCATCATTATTCTTTATTTTTGAAGGCAGCCACATAAATTTACAAACTACCCACACTGTTTGGCACACAGTTTGAAGTTAAAATTATGTAAAGCTTCTCCTCTGTCCCATTTTTAGTAAAAAAGCTAAAGGTAAAACATAAGCTAAAACATAACAAAATAAAGGTAAACCAGCTTTTAAAGATGATGGGAAAGAAAAATGTGGCATATAAAAAGTGTTCTTTCCAGTATAAGATACTTCCATGTATTTTAGAGACAATCACACCTTTATTTATTCATGTGTCATTTGTGCTTTGCTTTCTATGGTATTCTACAGCTCTGTCTTGCCCCATATGGGGCTGCCTTTAGTAACACAACTGCAAATACAAGCTGCCAGACATTGCAGCTGAAAAGATACCAACACAGAGAAAGATTACTGTTGGCATTAATAAAGATATTCTAAAAAACCCCCTGACATGTGATTCAGTCATCCAGAGGTGACAGTTGCCTGGGCAGTTCTGGACTGTACAAGAACACAACTGAAAATCAAGGCTTTGAGACCACAATCACTTTTATCCAATAAGCTGTATTTAGAGACAGTTAAATTCTGTATAGTTTTTTTTTCCTAAATGTAAAGACCAAACAACTGCATTTGGTTTTTCTCATGGTAAATTACTGGTAACAAATGTGAGGTACAGGAAAAATACATGATTTTTAAAATATATTTTTTTAAGTTATTATATTGTAGAAGTCTACAAACCTCACCAAATTTTTTACCTGGTTCTCTGTTTCCATCCCAGGAGTCTGGTTTCCTCCCTCCTTCGAAGCGTGGGAATTCATCTGGAGTAGGAAGCAAACCCTTCCGAGCTCCTGAGCAGTAAGAGAAGCAGGGGACAGGAGTGAGAAGAGACATTGTATTCATGAAAATAATGTCACCTGCCCAAGAAGTGCCTTTCCTTCCTCATCCTTGTGTTTCTGTGTGGAAGAACATTGCCCTTACCTCTCGGAGCACCTCGCCCTCGCCCCCGAGCACCATGGTCCCTTCCTCTGGAGTTTTCATCTGGAGAGTCAAAAGCATCATCTGGCCCAAAATCTTCAGGGCCAGGGAAGCCATCTCTGCCCCTGGGTCCCCGGCCCTCGTGCCTCGAGGGTCCTCCTCTTCGGAAGCTACGACAAAGAACAGGATACAAACGTGGCTTTTAGGCATAATTGAGGCAGTTTCATTATCAACTCATTTCTAAACTGTTTCACTTAATCCTACAGCACACACAGTTACTAGAACAGGATTTGTAGGTGAAAGTGCTCATTTCTGCCTTTGAGCACTTTGATAGTAAGCTTTGTAATCTTCCTCTCATATTTCGTTCCACTGATTATGTTGGTTTTTCATACAAGAAAAATATTATTAAACACAGTGCATTCATTTAATGAAAAGGTGGGAAAAACAATGAGTGATGATAGATACAAGGTGAGGTAAGGCAAGGCAAAGTGTGAGTTCCCCTTAACTCTTATGCTCTTACATTCCCCTTCCCTTTTTTCCTTTCCATTTCCATCATAAACTGAAAACATAGAAGCAATAAGAATCATGGCTATAACAAAACATTACAGGATCTCATTCCTATTAGTTCTATGATTCTTTTGCCAGACAATTCTGCTTTTCATTCCATTCTTCCAAGTTTACAATTCTAGCAAATGCATCTAGACTGCCCTTGGATCTGCAGGCACAGTGATGGCTGAACAGTGCACAGTGGCATTCTGCAACCTGAAGAGCAGTTTATTTAACTGCAGTAATGAATTTTGTGTTGCAAAATGTAATTATGGGCCTGAAATTGATAACTGCTGTCTAGTAAGTACCAAGGGCATCTTTCAGGAATTTGATTGGGTTCTGCACAGCACCTTAGCTGAGTACAGCTCCTCCAGCACTGCACTGGGGCCTGGGACAGCTCTTCAGAGAGGAGAATGGCTCTTGCTGAGCTGTCAGTGCCATGCCAGGTAAGCCTGCAGCTGGCTGTGTGAGTAACTGGCACTTCTGTTCCTGACACAAGCAGTTCAAACTCCTGGAGGGTTTGCACAGCTCAGCCCTGCCCTGTGAGGGTGTCACAGCCCTGTCTGTCCCAGCCTGGCTGAGGTGTTCGGTGGTGCAGGCACGCTGGTGTCCCCACCGTGCCACCCCACGCTACTCTGCCCCCCCTCAGTGACAGCACACGGTGTGGGGCTCTCCTTCCCAGTGACAGGTGCCTCCCACCTCCCCAGTGCTCCCAGTTCCACACTGGCTGAACTGGAAGCACACAGCATTCCCATGGTGTTGGCTGTGTGCAGCGTCCCCTTCCCCAGCTCATTAACGACACAGTGCATCCTATTACAAGCAAAACTTTAGATACTTTTATTTAGAATTTTAACAACATTAACCTTTTAATTACAAATTTAAATATTTTAACAGTAGTCATAACACAATACAATATTCTTCAACTTTTACATTGTTTTTAATAAAAAACAATAGGTCTGTCTCCACCTCCCAGAAAACAAACACAATACAGAGAGGAGGCTGCTGTGCCTGTACAGGTACAACAGTGGATGGAGGAGTGCTTTGTATGGACCATGAACCATTTACATTAACCTGGATGGTTTGGGAAAACAAACTCAACAGTTTCAGGTACAAATGGTTCAAATAATCACAGAGCAATATTGTTTAGCCTTGAAAGAGCACAGTCCTCTAGAGGTTTCTTAGAGGGCCTCCTGCTAATTTAATACTGATATGGTGTGATTCAACTTAGCTTGGAAATTACCAAGATTTTCAACACGAGGCCCCAGGGCTGCAGGAACAGGGCCTTTCCTATTTCAGGCAACTTATGGACACAGTTGAGTTTTGAAATCTACAAAACCTATGCCTGACACAGCCACAGCTCCTAATATTGTGTTATGGATATCCTTATTTGCCTTTCCATATCAGTCACACATAAAGCCCTGCCTTGCATCAGGTGCAGTTCCTGTTTGACTGCTCTCACATCTTCTTCCCCGAGGCCTAGGACCTTACTGTACACAACTACACACTGTGCAGATTAGCAGGCAGGAAGAGGCAGGTCTCTGCAGTAGAAGCATCATGTTGATAAAGAGTAAGAACAGGACAGGGATGAAAAGGATGGGAAATTAGAGAGAAACACACATACACACATTTGCCTCTCATGCTTGATCAAACCAGTTACAATCTCAATTTCAAACCAAGTCAGCTAAACGAGTGGTTGGGATTAAGTCCACCACAGCATCTGCAGTAAATGGCACCTAGTTCACCTTCATTCCATGAAAATCATCAAATTTACAAGCACAGTGAGCCTCTTAGAGCCCTGTGCCATTTCACTTCAAACTTTCTGGGCAAACACTTGTACTCTGATAAATAGAATACTCTTAGTTCAAAAGTCAGATTTGCAGGTAACAAGGTTCTCGTTTCCCTTCCTTAAACTTTTTAAAAATCAGGATCATAATAAAATATTTGCCAGTCCCTAAGCATTTTCAATATAGGATCTGAAAAAATCTCTACTGAGCTTCTAAAAGTCTTGTCTGCTGTGTCTTTTAGAGTTCTGTGACGCAGACCATTGGACCACTGGACCATCCAACTGGATTTTCTCTGGCTTTACTTTTTAAAAATGGCTTTAATTGTTACCTTCTTTAAGTTACTGTTCATTTCTTTTCATACTCTTCACACAAAAGGAAGTTACATCTTACAGAGCTAGGTAGAAAATAGCTAAAAGAAGAGCTGTATAGATGCAAAGTAAAAGGAATGTAAGAAAATGATTAAAAAGGCAACTAAAACACACAAAATTCACATTATGGGGAGACCACAGCATATTTGTAACAAGCACATGTTCTTATACATAGAGAGTTGGTGGTCAGTGAGAGGCTTAGACCTTGGAGGCCAAATTTCATTTAATTAAACTAACATAAATCTGGAGCAATTTTGCTGATAATTAATTTCAGTGACAGCATTAATTCCTCCATATTTACATTGGTAACTAAAAGCAAATTTATCCCTTTGTGATTTATTCAGAGATTGTGAGCAATGGCAAGGACATTGCTGTAAATCAGATTATTTTTGAGTTCTTCGCTTGGCATTAAGAAATAAGTCAGAAAGAAATAAAATTTCTACAAGCAAATGCATGAAAAAATAGTCTCAACAGTCCAACAGATGCTGTAAGTCTGGCCCTTCTATGTGGCAGTCACATCACTGCTCCTGCTCCTTACAAGGGCATTGCATCTCATCCTACAGTCTCTACAGTCATGCTGTAGTTTGTGACTGGAGACAGAATCTCAAAATCCACTTCTAGTGTTCAAAAGTGTCATTTTAACCTTTAAGTCTCCTCTCAATTTTCATCAAAACGGTCTCAGGTCTTCATCCTGTGTCACTGGATCTTCTCTACAAACTTTCCCCCTTCTCTTTACTTACTGTTTAAAGACACGGAAGCTGCTGTGTACAATGACCATTTTTCAAGTTTTCTTCTATTACTGAATGATTTTTATGGACTCTACACTCAGGTATATTAGAGTTTTCATTTCCTTATTGGTTTCCAGTTTATAAATCTGAAACAGATAGACTCCTTAATGAAAAGGAAACCAGGAATAAAAGAGTTCCCTCCATTTACCCTTTAACCCAAGGAAGAGAAATGGATTTACTCTTACCTCTCGTCTCGCCTTCCTCGGAAGCGCGCGTCCTCGGGATCCCGCGGGTATCTGTCATCTGAAGGTCTCCTTCCTTCCCAAGCACCAGGAGGGCCCCGGTTGGAACCACCTCCTTCAAACTCCCTGTGATCAGGAGGGAAGGGAGGCCCAGGCCCGCCTCGTCTCCATTTCTCATCCTGCAAGGGCGGGCCTCCCCTCCCCTCGAACTCTCGTAGCCGATGGCCGAATCTCTTGTCAGGGTGGAAATCGTCGCGGAAGTCGTCGGGCCGCTCGAAGTCGTCGTGGAAGTCGGGGTGAGGTCCCCGCCTGTCGGGCATGCCCCTGGTGTCCCTGCCATCGCCCCAGTCCTGCCCCCCTCGGAACAGGCCCCTCTCGGGGCCGTGCTCGGGGCCGCCGCTGTTCTGCTCGTGCCGCCGCTCCGACAGCGGGCCCAGGTGATGGTTGGGTGGCCCGCGGGCGTCGCCTTGAGGGACGAGAAAAATCACAGCAGCTTTCTGTAACCATTTCTAACTCAATTCAGTTCATACAGTTCTAGAAAGCATATGGGATACCTTTCACATGAAACAATATTTCTGGGAAAATTTTTCCTGTATAGCCCAGCCCACATCTATGGAAGCTTTTCTCTCAGCCAAGGCCCTGGTCTGTGCTGCAGCCATTTCTCCCTGGGTGCACTGCACTGGGACAGCCCCTCTTTGAGGAGACTGACTCCCAGCAGAACAGACAAGATGTTAAATTACCTTTATTAAGACCAGGTCCTTGGTTGTGAGGGCCCAGGCGACCTTGTCCTCCTTGCTGGCCCAGGCCTGGTATCAGTGGAGGAGGACCTGGGTTCTGTCCATCCTGTGAGCATGGAAGAACAAAAGCCACATGAATTCCATGTATAAGTAATTAAAAATTTCTGTAGGAGTGCAAAATGCAAAACAATTTTCTTTCCATAAGGTCTGCATCTACACAGAAGCAGCTCATGTTCCAATGGCTTCAGCCTCAGTTTGCAGACATTCACATCAGTAATGCTTCAGTCACTGAGAAACAAAGCATTTCATAGGAAACAGCTTTGCAGCTATTCACATTTTATCTGTCACACCCAAAGATGATAAATCTCATCTTTTTCCTGAGTATGAATATTCTATAAGAATATTAAATTTATAGAGTATTTGATACAAACATTCTGTTCCTCTGGAGGAACAGAGGAATTTTCCTGAGGAAAATATGTAAATTTGTTTGAAAAATATCAGGTACTGATTTATAGGCTGGTAAAGAGCTTCACAGACCAAAGACTTCATCTGGAAATGAACAAAAAAGAGAAACTACATATACAAAAATAGGCATCAAGAATGAGGAATGAGGGGACAACAACAGGGCCAAAAGGGAACCTCTCCTCTAAACCTCTGTAAGTTTTTAACATGGAAATACATGAGTTGAATTTTTAACATGATGGCAAAGTTCATTTTTCTTCATTTTAGGATAAAAAAAAAGCAGAGGCAGTAGAGTGGGCAGAGTTTTGTGAGCTTTATGTGATCCCAAAGAAAAAAATAAAGTATATAAGTGGGTTTTGGTATATTTTTCTCATTTTTTGGTGAATTTTAAAGGATAAAATTATGATGTTTAAATTCAGCTGCTGTCACTGAGTCATGAATGATTTTGACAGGACCCGCTGTGGTGACATTGGTAGGAAAACTGTGTCTGGATGATGTTGTGGTTCTGCCTTTCAACAGCACAAGGCTGACAAAAAGTCATCACTTGGGGTTTGTGCTTGACTGGAACTGAACAGGACATGTACAGAATTTACACCACAGATAAAGAATCCAATCCAAATAAAAATATGAACCAGACAAAGCTGAATCCTGCAGGAGTGCAATAGAAAACCTTCCTATGCTGGCATGACCAAAAAGCCAATCTCCCCCAAACCCTTACCAGAAACACCTAAAAATGTCATTTTTCTCCTAGACATCTTTAGGCTTGGCCTTCACACTGACTTGTTAAAACTCTTTCAAACTGCAGTCTGGAAATACTGAAAGACCTGTACTCCAGCACACCACTGGGTCATAATTACACTGCTTAACTTCTTCTTGAATCAAACTTAAATAATTTTAATGCTCTAAATTTATTTTTGAGAAACACTACCTTTTTGTTTCTGGTTGCAAGGAAGCAGAAAGTTTATTTGTGCATTTACTCCATCTTATCTTGAAATATTGTTTTAAATTAAAAATTTAAATTCAGCTGCAATGTAGGTGATAAACACACAAAAACACACAAATATGTACCACAAACTTCTTATTTGCTTTGAGTAATTTTCTAAGAATGTTGGAAAAATAAAGAAAATAAAAGATTTTGCTTAATGCCCATTAAAAAAAAACCCTAAAATCCCCAAAAATACTTTCCTAGTGATGGAATGTTGAGTGGAGTCCAGAACAAATCCATCCTGACTAGGTAAGAGCCAGCTATCACAGTGACTCTGCTGTTCCTGAGCAAAACCTTCCTGGAGTTCCAGCATTTCCCATATATTTAGCAGATGCTTACTTAAAATAAATTTTATGGAACTTCTTCCCTGTATAGAAGTGTTTAAGCAAAGCAGCAGTTTTAGCACTCAGTAAATAACTGTCCTTAGCAGAAACCTTGATTACAAACAAGCCATGCTCTGCCAAGCTGGGAACACAGAGCCCTAACTCTGCCTTTTCAAGGGATTTCTGTTTCAAAATTCATTCCAGGCCTCAAACTGGGCTTGAGCTGGGAAATATGCAGAGTTTAGAAAGAGGCACTTTATTAAAAGCTGGAAATGGCCTTGTGCATCCCAGCAAATCCAGTGTACAGCCAGGGCAGGTAACAGTGATGTTTGATATGGAGATTAACCCTTGCAATTATCTGTAATTGTTCTGTGTTAATGTCACAAGCCCTTGATAAAGCAGATATTCACACACTTCTGCTACTGAAAAGGAAGACAAGATTTGTACAGGTTTACAGAAGAAAAAATCCAAATCCAGAAAACAAAACAAATTCAAGTCTATTGCTTTAAAAAATCACATATGGGGCCATTTTAAACAGGAACTATGCTGTATTCATATTACAAATAAGCAAAATGGAGCAAAACCTGACATTATGAATTTTAAAATATGTTAATTTTTAAAAGCCATTACCATACTAAAGGTGCACAAGGAAGGAAGAATGGGTTACAATACCTCACTGTGTCATTTTTTTAGTATCTGTAAAAACCTTTAAGATAGCAGTATTCAAAGAAAATAACCAGCCACCCATCAAAAGCACTCTAATGAATTCCAAAGTGTCAGTGGCAAGGGCAGGGCAATTATTCTCAAAGGAAAATGAGTTTCCCTGGGACAGCAATGAGAAACAACTCTGCTGGTTTAAGTTATATAGTTGGGGAACCAACACTCCTTTGGTAACTTGGGTACTTTTGAAATCTCAGCAGCAGTAGCACATTAACAGCCTCCTGGAGGGAATTCTTGATTTGTAAGGAAAAAATATTCAAATAAAGCCACAACTTGTGGGCTACTCTGCTTCAATCTGAAAAGGAATCTCTGAGCTAAAGCTCATTTGAATATTCAGCTCCTCATTGTGGTTGGTACTGGACTACACACCAAGTACTCTGCATGTCTAAAGCCTTGACTGAAACTATTGAGTGCAGGTCTAAAACAGACAATTCTGATTAAAAAACACCACACATTTTCTTCTTTCAATTAAGTATGGAGTTTTTTTCCCCAAACTTCCCTTTCAAAATTCACCCAGAACTGAAGACACTTGAGACAAAGTAAGAACTGGTGCTGTCCAGCCAGGAACTTATGGGAGGCAATAACCACTGAGAGCTCTGTGTGATGTGCACTAGAGCAGAAAATGGAAATGCTGTGTCCCTCTGTATCCCTCTGCACTTAGAGCCAACTGTTAAGTGCAACCAGAGCTAAGCTGGTTCCAGGTGTGTCAGCATCAATGGCAAATCCACCCCATAGTTTGGATTAACTACTCTGGACAACTGAGAGTTGAAATACCTTGCTTTAATTAATACATATGACATTTCTTATGTTCAGTTTCTTGAAATTTGGCTCTTATTAGTGCTTGTCTGCTCCCAGTTAAATACCCCACTTAAGACAGTTCAGTTCAGTCTTGAAATTTAAAAAAAAAGAAAAAAAAAAGGAGTTTCTCTTAAGGCTACATATTTTCATAGCAGACTGATTTCTGTACTACGATTCCCAATAATCCTTTTCCACAATTACCTGTCATAGAATCATGAATACTTTGGGTTGGAAGTGACCTTAAAGATCACCTATTTCCAATTCTGCTGTTTCCAAGCTACAGAACCCTTTTTATCATCACCTCAATTTCCCTGAGACCTCAGTATTATGTTTAATACTTTTCTTATGTTGAGTTTCTTGAAATTTGGCTTTTATTAGTGCTTGTCTGCTCCAAATTAAATACCCCACTTAAGACAGTTCAGTGTCTTTAAATTAAAAAAAAAAAGGGGGGTTTCTCTTAAGGTTACATATTTTCACAGCAGACTGGTTTCTGAACTACTATTCCAAATAATCCCTTACCACAGTTATGTCATAGAATCATGAATACTTTGGGTTGGAAGTGACCTTAAAGATCACCTATTTCCAATTCTGCCCTTTTTATTATCACCTCAATTTCCCTGAGACCTCAGTCCTGCTGGGAATACCCAGCCTCCATTCTCTCAGCTCCTGCTGTGCATTTCTCCTGCACACCCAGTTATCACTCCCACCTTCTGAGAACTCCCCTTGTTGCAGAGACCCCACGTACCTGATTGAAGGGGGGGCGAGGCCCATCCCCCAACAGAGGCGTTTTCTGCTGCTGGAAGGGCAGAGGGCCCTGGGAAGGGTGCGGCCCCCTCGAAGGGTTTGGCTGTCCCTGAGGTCCTTGCATGTTTCCTTGAGGCCCCACCATGGAGCCCTGTGGAGGTCCCTGCTGGCCCTGGGGACCTGGTGGCCCACGCATTTCTTGTGGCGGTCCCAGCATCGAACCTTGAGGCGGGGGTCCCTGAAGGCCCCGCATCTCCTGGGGACCATGTCCTAGTAAACCACTTTGCATATGAGGACCTCTCATTTCTTGTGGATGACCCATCATCATCCCTTGTGGATTAGGTCCCTGGTTATCTCTGGGTCCTGGTGGACCCTGCATCCCTCTTGGATTAAGTCCCATCAAAGGCCCTTGAGATATAGGGCCCTGCATGCCTTGGGATCCCGGAGCTCCTTGCATGCCGTGAGGAAGAGGTCCTTGCATTCCTCGTGGGCCAGGTGGGCCCTGCATTCCTTGACCTCCAGGGGGACCCTGAGGACCCAGGTGACCTTGTGGGCCAGGTGGGCCCTGTGGTCCTAAATGAGTCTGGGAGCCGGGCAGGCCCTGCGGTCCCAGGTGTCCCTGAGGGCCAGCACTGCCCTGTGGGCCTGGGGGCCCCATGGGCCCGTGAGGGCCCGGGTGTCTCTGCATTCCTTGATGTCCGTGTAAATCCTGAGGCCTTGGCATTCCTTGTGGAGGCCCCTGGGGGCCTGGAGGTCCCTGTGGTCCCATGAACCCTTGTGGACCTCCAGCTCCTTGGTGTAATGGACCTTGAGGTCCCATTTGTCCTTGGGGTCCCGGAGGTCTGAACTGTCCTTGTGGGCCAGGAGGTCCCATCTGAGGCATATTCATTGGCATCTGCTGAGGTGGAAGGGGCTGCTGAAAGCCTTGAGGCATCTGTGACATTGGGCCTTGCCCTGGGAAAGGCTGAGGTCCATGGAGAGATCCTCCTGGGGGTGGTGGCTGCACTTGCTCAGCTTGCTTTTGTGCAAGTCTCTCAATCTTCAGTTGCTGTCCAAAAACAAGAGACAGAAAATCAACTAAGCACAGAGGTGTGTTATAACTAAAAATCAGAAAAAGTCATCCAATTTCACAGGAATTTAAGAATGCTTTCCTTGTAACTAACAGAAATCACCAACTGAAGAGAACCACTGGTAAAGTGAGATGTGGGGGCCTCACTGAGGGTTTCACATCATCACACATTAACTGCAATATCCTGTACAATTAGATGCCTTTTTGTAAAAAGTGAAAACAGCCAAACAGGTGAAATTGCTGCAGGAAGCTGCTCACTTTAGTGCTGAAGTCCAAATCTGTCACAGAAAGGACTGAAGCAAACTTATTAATCCCTGTGTTTCCACACATACATACCTCCAGGAGTTGTGGGTTTGTGTATTGAAGTGCTGCCATTTCCTGCTCAATCTCTGCCTGTGATTTCTTCTTCTCCTCCAGCTTAATATCCTCCTTTCTATCATTCAATGGCTCAGGTGGGGGAGGCAAAGGAACTTTATTTTGCATCCATGCCTATAAAGATCAGGAAACACAAGATTAATTCTGTAAAACAACATGTGTGCAACACATTGCTGCAATGAAAAGGATAAAGGATATGCTGAAATATTTTGTAGTATGGATACTTGAAAGTAAAAACAATGCTGAATAAAACTTCCTCATCTTATTTAATCCAATATTTTATGTTTAAATAGTAATTAAACTAGCTACTGTGGTACATTGCATGGGGTGTTGATACAGGAGAGCTGTAAAACCCAAAACATTTCAAAAGACACACACTTTTTGAAGCTGGGAAAAGAACAGGTTGTTCTGTTCACTCTGTATCAGGTATTTACCTGCTGAAACTGTGCTGGTATTGGTTTTGCATAGGGAACTTTTTTCTGTGGCACTTTCTTTTGGTCCTTTTGCATTACTTCCTCCATTCCCCAATCCAGTCCTGGGATTGTCATCTCAATGTCATTGGACTCATCTTTCCCTTTGGCACCAGGGAAACAAACAGTCAGAGCAATGCAGACTTACACAAAGATCCTTTATTTTTTTCACAGAGGTTTTCAGCTCATCCTTCTTTACATGGCAAATATGCACAACACAGAACTTTAGAAAAGAGTTGCCAAAGAATATGAAAAGAATGAAAAAGAAGTGCCACAGTATCTGGATTGCTCAGGAGAATACTTCTCCATAGTTCTTACTTACCCATCTGCTCCTGCTCCATAGCTATTTTCAGCTGTTCAGGTATTCCCATCCCAGGAATGACTGCCAGGCTGTTGGGCTCCAGATCATCTAGAGAAAAAAAACCAATAAATATTTATAATTGGAAAATATTTCTTTATATTACTACTTTATCCCTTTGGATTCTCACATGGTTTTACCATTAGTATCACATTCCAGTAGTAAATAGATATTTTACAACTGGTAGGTCACAATTTAGTTTCATGTATGAATTACAGGATATTCAAAGAACTGCAAGTTCAGATTTATAAATACACCCTAAAAGGTCAAAAACTATGTCCTTTCAGGAAGATTATTTAGGGTAGAAGCTCAGTAAGAGAAGTTATTTAGGGTAGAAGCTTCTATTTAGGGTAGAAGCTCAGAAAAAGAAGTAGTAACTCATAACCAGTCCCATTTTTGTTATAATAAATCTATATATTTTAAAATTTAACTTGTATTAAAGTGCTGCACTTTAATACCCCCTCCTCCAAAAAGAAAAAAAACCCCACAAATAATAAAAAAATCTGAAGAAACAGATGCAACTACAGGTGGCTGAGGCACACCATTGAGCTGGGCAATGCTGAGCAGCCTAAAATTATTGGGATAAATCCTTAAGAGTAAAGTTTAAAGGTTTTAGTAGAACTCTTATTGCTTTTCCTGTTGCAGTTCAGGACTATGGAAGCCTTGAAAACAGATGAAATTTTCAGAAAGAAAAGGAAACTGGAGATATTGCCAGAGGGAGAGCCAAACCTCCTTCCTGTGACTGACAGAGCAGCTCTTACCTCCTGGAGCTGTGGAAACAGAAGAAAACCCACTGTTGGAATGATGATCACTGATAACACAGGCAGTAAAATCATCCTTACAAAAAGGTATTTTTGCCCAAGTGGTCCCCAATGCTATAATTCTGCTTCCTCATCTTATCCAGAAGTGTTTCCTAATGACCTAGGCCTGTTCCTGACCCCAATCCTCCTCCTTCCCTATTGAGGAAAAATGCCTCACCATATTCCACCCCATCCTCTGACATCCCAGGCAGCAGGTTCAAGTTGTAACGATCTCGCATTTTATCTCCAGGCCGATTCCTAGTCCAAAACTTGCTGTCAAAAGGAAGTTACATGATCTCATTAAAGGGTCAAGAGCATGAACAGCTTTTAATCTAATTAGTTCTTTGATTTTTAGTGTAGTATCTTGATTATGTAAGGATTCAACTCTTACAAAATCACGTTTAGCTCTAGATCTGAACACAGGCTATGAGCTTCAAACCAAAACTAAAAAACCCAACATTACAACCTAGAAGATACTTCAAAGTGTAATGGGTGTAAGTACAAGGCATCAACATCAATGATGAAAAAAAAATCTCTAGTCCATTCCAAAACCACCTTGCTCAAGTATATTATTCATATACACTAAATATGCACATGCCCCCACAAAAATTTACTGCATTTATAAAATGCACTGTGTTTATAGCATGTCCAACCTGAAAACCCAAACTACAGCCTCTGAACATGTCTGCAATGTGAAAAGACATGACCAGCAGATGATTTGCAGGAAAAATTGCTGTGGAGATAGGAGTATTTCCTCAGTAAGAAATGACAAGAATTACTTTTTTAAAATTTTTTTTCAGTGGATTTAAAAGCTCCCACCAAGCAAAATCTTGTAATATTTGTTACAAGAGGTGAGACTCTACCTTGTAATGTAAAATGTCACCTAGTGCTTCCTATTAACATAAGTTGTGTCTCTCTTTGGCCACTGGTTGTATAACAGAACCATTCCAATCTATTTATTCATTGATGCCAAATACTATTCAAGTTTCTAAAAGTAAATATGTTCCCTTAGACCTTCTCTTTAAATACTTGAAATTACCTGGTATGATCATTTGAGCCTGAACACAGAATGTGTCCAAGGGGATGCCATGCCAGACTCCAGATCATTCCTTCATGGGCCATTTCCATTCCACCAACCTCCTTCTCAACCCTGATGCATTAAAAAAATAAAAATTTATCATACACAGCTGAATATCTCTTACAGCTACAACAGAAAACTTCTGCTATTCACTTGTTGTTCATCCTCTATCCCATATTTTGTCAAATTTAACCCTCTGTCATTTTTCTACTGGGTGAACTGATTGTTCCCTGTGGTTTTAATAGGCAGTTCAGTAATGTAGGGATTGTTAATTGTACATTTAAAACCAAAATAATTACAGCACCTCAGAACAAGCTTTAAGAAACTAGGAGTTTCAACCATTCATCACAAAACACACAGCTAGTTTTGTGCAAGCAACTGTACCCTTTAAAGCCCATTTCTACAGGCAAACTTCTTCATAAATGAAGCATATTAACAAATTCCTCAGGTACAGAGAAGAAGTATTACCACAAATATGCAGGTTAAATATAGACCTAAAGGGGAAAAGAGGTATTTTGTGTTTTGTCTAACAGCTTGCACAGCTGACCAACACCTTTCCAGTGTGCTGATGAAAATGCCACATACCCAACATGCCAGAAGAGCAAGGACCCATCAGAGCCTCCACTGGCAAACAGCCCCTCATGAACAGGATGCCAGGCCACAGCTGAAACACACAGCAAGCCACAACCACAAGGTGTAATACAAGGATTTCAAATAAATGGAAATAATTTTGATTTTAAATCTAAGCTTAACAATAACAATCTACATAATAAAAAGAATTCTGACCTGTGGCCTCCTTCTTATGCCCCCTGAAGACCTGAAGCTCTTCCTTCAGGTTGCGGATGTCGAAGAGCTTGCAGAGGTGGTCACGAGAAGCTGTCAGCAGCCAGTTGCCATTGAGATTCAGCTTCACCTCCATCACTGTGTTTTTGTGAGCATGTCTGCAAGCAGAGAGAAACAAACAGATTGTTTGTCCTGAAGCTGATGTCTCAGACACAGATATAAATGTGTTGTTTGCCAGTCACAAATATTCAGGTCAATAACAAGGCAGTTCAGGCTACTAAAGCAGAACACTGGGGATTCCTGTGCAAAGGCCTGTGCTCTGATCATGGTCGTTTGTACTGCAAAGCAACTGGTAGCACTCACTGAGACAGTATCCAGTTCCTACTGCAGCATAACAAAGTTTTCATCACCTCATTTGTTTTTCCCTATCTCAGTCTGTGAGAGAACTATGTGGCTAGATTAACTGTGAAAAAGAACAAAGCAAATTTAAATAACAAATGTTAAAGTCTCAATTTTCCAGGTAGGGACTTGTCCTCATCTAACCTCTGGATTTTCTGGCAAAGCTAAAGCACCAGCTTCATGTGTAAAGCAACTGTGTATGACTGAAAAGTTGTGAGGAAAAGAGCTAAGAAGGGAATTAAGAAAAAATTATTTTATAAAGTTAGTTTATATTTGAGCAAATACAAAATCTGTGGGTAAGAACTCACAGTGTGGCAAGGCTCTGGCCAGTCTTTGGATCCCAGAACTTGATGGGCTGTTGGCTATCTTTACTTCCTGAAACAACTAATCCCTTGGTTGGATGCCAGTCAACACATTTCACATCTGCTCCATGGCCTGTAAGATAAAAATTGTCCATTCTGAGATTTGACAGACACGGGAAAATTACAGGGTGCTCACCTTATAACTAATTTAAAACTGAATGAAAAACATCACAGAGCACAGGTTACAAAACATAAAGGAAATAAAATCTCTTCCAAGTTATTCAGCTTGCCTTCCCACTAATTAATGGGAGCACTTTTTCCTCAGATTACACCTTCAAATCAAGCTCACTGGAAAAATTCTCTAAGAAGTTTCTCTTTAAATTGGTCCTTTTCTTTAGGCTTTGGCCTTAGACAACTTCACAGTATTTTAAATGTAGCATTGATGAAGCATTTATATGGAGGTGGTGAGGTAAAATGATTGTGTGACACTTCTTTCAGTGAAAAACTGAAGAAATATAAAGCAAATACCTATTTATTCCTATCCTATCAGTACTATCCTTTTACTGTCCTTTCAGAAAATAAGCAAAGAAATTAAATAATGGATCTGAAAACTAAATTAGTATATGATGAAAAGAAACCTGATGAGATGTGATCTCTTACCAGTTTACAGGGATTCAGGTTTTTCCAGTGCTTAAGAGTTAGCAAAGAAAAACCCTTGTGATATAATTTCCTTTTAAATTGACTGAACTTGAGAGAGAATCAGTGCTGTTCAGATAGCTAAAATCCATTAAAAAAAAAAAAAAAGCCTGTTCCTGCTGCATGACAAAATGAGGTTTCTGAGATTAACTATAAGAATGAAATAACAAGCAATAATTTCTTTCTCCAATCTCTCTCCACATCAGCCCACTTCAAGGCAGGGCCAACAGTAATAGTCCATCCCAGAAAATGAGGCAGCATGCAGCAACTGAAGAAAAAAGCAATTTGAGAAAGGAGGGTCTGCCTGCAACATGAAGGCACTGAAGTGATAAATGGCATGGAAGAATGAGAGCACACCCAGGAAAAACTAAGGATTGCCATCAAGTCAGACAGCTCCCACACAGACTGCTCTGCTACACAGTGGAACACATAACTTAAAGCAGCACAAGCTGTCTTAACACAGATCTCACTTTGACAAGACATTAAAAATAAGCATCAGTTGAAGTTTTCCTGAGGCCACAGAAAAATCAAATTGGAATTGATGCCCTTCTGAGCCCTGAAATCACAAGGCAAAGATTAAAAGGATAAAGGTGGTTACTGTTTATTGAAGGATGTAATTATGGCAAAATGCACATGTGATATAGGGCTATGACACTTTTATAAGTTTAGCAAATTTGCATAATTGACAAGAATACCCAATTAAAAGTATAGTTAATGAAGAAATTCCCCCCTTGGTTCAGCCTCCTCCTGAAACCTCCCGTCTTTCTCCTCACATTGTTCATGTCCACACACATGGGGAAGTAGAAGAATGGCCTTGGTTCACTGAAGAGAGTTTAGAATGGGATTCCAGGAATGTGTCTGTCTAACAAGTACTGGAAAAGTACTGAATGCTAGCTGAGAAACCATGTAACTATTCAATAGAAGTCTACAGAGCTAGGAATATATGAAAAATATATAAAAAGTAAAAATCTTTTGGCATCAGAATATGGAATATACTTGCATCTTAAAATAGAAGCGAACTCATAACATGTAGAGTACACTCAAATGAGTGTAACTTTCCTCCTCTCTGGAGGAAAGGACAGACAGGGAAGAGGTTCCTGACCAAAGGAGAAATGAATCCAGCCTTGGCAAGTATATGGGAACAACTGTAAGAATTGGCTGACAATACAGATCAAGGAACCCAACTCCTCCCCCCCAGGCACAACAGGCAGAATTATCTCTGGAATATTTGGGGTTTCAGGGAAGAGCAAGAGCCTCAAGTTGACAAGACCATCAATGTGCTGTGGTCTGGGCTACCAAGAGAGGCACTCTAGATGTAGTGTTTCCTTTCTCTCTGGCTTTTCTAATGCAGAAAGAAGTGTCAGACACTGTCTGCATTTGCTATGACTAAATCTCTCAACTAAAACATGAAGCTGAACAAACCTTGCTTCCCAGTGTTTGTTTGGAAGCAACAATTCAGGCAGGAATAAGGGAGAAAGTGCTCCTCCTGCACAGGGGAGGGGAATCCATGCTGGCAGATTCCCAGCTAAGGATGTGCTGTAGGTAGTTGTCATCATGCAGTCCCCAGGGAGAGAGAGGAGATTTTAATTCAAGACCCTTATAGAAAAACACCCCATTAAAGTTAATGCTTGGCTGAATCATACGAAAATGTGTTCAGACTAGAATGCATCACAGATATGAAATAAACCAAGCCCAGCAAACCATAAAAATCTGCTACCTGCATGGAGTGACATTGGTACTGTTGCTGTTCCTGAAACAAGGACAGCTAGCAATGGAAAAGCACAGGAAAACATAGGGCTAACTATGCTTGATGGAAAGGATTGCATCCAGAAAACAAGTGATGCTGAAAGGCCATCTCTGGGTGACAGCTCATCCTGAGCAAGGCCCTGCTTTAGGCTCTTCTTGAGTTAAGCCAGCCCAAAGACAAATATGTACCCTGAGAAAGATAAGGCTTAGAACGGGCAGTGTTAAACAGCAATTGAAGCACTCACCCTTTGCAAGTCTTCAGGAGGGAGAGGCAGTGACACAGCACAGGCTGACAGAGCTGAGAGGCAGGAGAAGACCCCAGGACACTCAGAACTTGTAACCAGAGCAGATAAACCACTGGGCACTTATCAAAAGGCTTTTGGCTATCAGCACATTAATACTTCATAGGGATCAGAGACACAATATTTAAACCCCTAATTGTTATAATCTTTGTATGATTAAACAGGTCACTGGCATTTCCTGCAGAGAGCTTTCTTTCAACCAGTGCACTCTGGATTATGGCAGAAGAGGGGAAAGCTGGGACCCTCCTGTGTAATCAAACCATTGATGGATCCTGCCCTCAACAGAGCCTCTGAGCCCCAGCTCTGCAGAAATGGGACCATCACACACTCAGCTTTAGCTACCTAATCCATTGAAGCTTTCTCAAGAGAAAAGAAATTTTTCCCTACAACAATTATGCTTGAAATAAACTATTCACAAGGGATGAACTAACTCAGAACATTTACATAACCAAAATAACTGAATAGCATCATCTAATCAGACCTTTCTTAATTTCTTCTAAAATTGAAGCAACTGACGTTGTATATTACTTTTCCTTCTTTCTGCTGAGACATGGGCACACTATTATCTGTAATGAGACACATGATGCAGAAAATACATTTAAAATAACATTCCAGAGAAAAAGCCACCTCACAGATTTATTTCACAGTTGTTTTCACTTCTTAGTGTTGGGAATCAGCCTCTTCTTTGGTACAAAACCCCCTTGTCCCCAGACACCAAGCTCAGAAAACCTTAATTCATGCAAATCTCTGCAGTTTACATTCCCTGTTTGCTGACAACAGCTTTTGCTCAGTAATTTCAACAGTCACACACACACACACACATATCTGCCTCTCTGCTTGAGCTGCAGGGTGAGAATTCCTCTCTGAACAACTCCTTCTCCTTTGCATGGACCTTATTATCAACTCCCTGTCTTGTAGGGACACTTTAAGGATAAATGAATTGAAATGTGTGAATTCTGTAGGAGTTGTGGCCATAGAAATCCCACAAACCAACCAAAATGAAAGACTGAAGGCAAACATTTTTGAGAAATTCAAGCAATTTAAAAACATGAGTGAAAGTCTGAGCATAAACCTATATACAAACACTTGTTGGTTTTACTTACTACAATTTTTCTCAACCATTTAATAAATTTGCAGAAAAACAAAGACAGGCACATGTAGCACCTTTGAAAAGCTCAGATACAGAAGTAGTTCCCCAGTATTACCTTTCACATGCATAATAAATGCTTTGAGTGCCCTTAGTCACAATCTTCTTAATTAGAATACTGATTATTATTCGTTCTAACCAATTTCTTTGAAGGGTTGTTCTTTAAAGGACACTGAACAGAAATCCTGGCTAGTGAATAATAAGATTATATATAATGGTATTTGATCAAATAAAGTATGTCAGAAGTCTGAAAAGTACACATATTATAAGGACATGATTTTTTCCCTCCTCACACTAATTTCTCTATTTATGACTTTCTCAACATAGCTTACAATGTAAAAAAGCTGGTTTGAATCACTGTCTCTATATTATAGTCTATAAAATATCCATATATTTTATAATGCAACTGTGTATAGCAGTTATAGATACATCAGGTTTATTGCTGTAGCTCAACTTTCCTGTTTTATATTCTTTCCCCATGGGATGTGCCCAATTCTGAATGCACATGAACTCAACGAGAATTTTATAGATGATACTGGAAAATTTCTAGATCCTTCTCAGCAATTATGTGAATGTAGACACATATACTAAGATGCCAGTCTTAAAGCATCTTCACATTTTAACATCCACATTCCAAAGAAAATGGGTACTTATAACTTTTTATATTTTAAAGAATTAACCATCATTTAACTACAATTATACTGTTTGTCACTTAGAATTCTATTTGTTTGGATATTTTTAAAAATTCTGTTCTAAATGGGGAGTAAACAGAATTGTGTATCCCCCATCCAGCCTGGTTAGATCACAGCTTTTTTTGTCACCACACAGTGACATTGACCTTCCTGTTCTCTGTGTCCCCAAAACAACATCACACCTCTCAGAGAGCAGGGCCTTGGTACAGGATTATTTCCAAGGGATCTGCAAAAAGTCCTCCAAAAATGAACCAAACCATAGCCTGTACCATCAATTAAAAAAAAAAAAAAAACAAACCAGATAAAATTAATTTGATAGGAATATCAAATAATTTGATGCCTCACAGTGACAGTTTATGTCAAACTATTGAACAGCATTGGGTCTTACAAAAACCAAGCTAAGGTTCTCCACCCCCAAAAAAGAGGGCAAGGAAGAAAGGACAGAAAAGAGACCTGCAAGTCAAAGATAATGGGAACATTGTTAGTAGAAAGGAATTATAAGTTTTCTACACAATTCCATTAGAATTTACTATTTGCTTGCAGCCTATTAGGTAAATTGGATTATTCTGCCATTATTCTGTTCCATTTTTATGAAAGGCTTTTGAAATGTCACATGGCAGTTACCAACTCCCCAGAAATCCCCTGTTCCTCACTGAGGAACTGAATACTCCACACCTAAAACAACTTGGGCAGTTTTGGTCCCACTGCTCAGCTCAGCAGGAAGGTTTATATTTAATTTCAGTAATTTATTGCTCTTTACCCTATGAAGTTAAGTGAACTGTCCTCACCCAAGAGGTGTCCTGGGAGCTCCTGCACTTCCTCCTCTCCACTCCAAGAATGAATATCATAGAAACCCTTCCCCCACACATACACAGCCAGCTTGTGCTTTTTAGCATCATGTGGGAGGTTGTGCATAAAGAATTAAAGGAAAAGTTCCTTTCAGTCTTCACTGGCATTAAGAATAATGCCTCCCACCCTACTTTCAGACTTCTGTACCACAAACACAAGTTGTACTGTCCTTTGTTTGCTCAGTCTAGCTCTCTTCTAGTTTATTAAATTTGTTATCTAGAGCAACAGCAGAGACTGCTAGTTTTAATCCACCTGCAGGGAGTGTCTTCTAGATCCTTAGTATTCTACTAATTCAGCAATAGAAAGGGACATAATTCATATTTAACAATTTATGAATCATTTTCTTTTTTTACACTTCTAGAATCGTAATTTCTTCCCAGACAAAACCTCTTGTAACAGGACAGTTTATCATCTGCGACATCAGGAGGTTAAGAAACAATAATAATCACTAAACACTAATGAAACAGGTGTGGGTAAACAAATTACTGTCCCAAAGATTACCCAGAACAGGTAATCAGTGTTTCCATAAATGAGTTTAGAATTTGTATATGCTCATACCAAACTTATACCAATCAGTGAATAGTTTGAATTCTACAAAACCCTAATGAACTGGCAAAATAATTTAAATTTAATGCTGATTGTGTGTTTGCACAGCTTGGTAATGGTAAATGCACTGCAAGAATAATGAATTAAAGTTGCTACATATGTAATTACCATTAAAGTGAATTCTTTACACCTGTGGAAATTCAATGACAGTATCTTCTGCAAGGGCTTGCTTATAGCAAGGAGAAGAAAAGCAGCTGAGTTCCAGTGTACCTGGGAACTGGGCATGAAGGGTGAAGTTTTTAGGTACCCACATGCTAAATTTAGAGGGAATGGTAAATTCTTCAATCCACTGAGGCTGAGCAACTCCCAAAGCTGAAATGAATTGTTTTGACCAGAACCAAAAATCACAGAGCTGAAGATGCTGGCTAGTTTAGGTCATGTTTTTTAATCATTGACTATGTTCATGCTAGAGTTTACCACCACTCTAAAGATACCTCTCCTTTCAGACATATTTTCTTTTTTCTAATTCCTTAAGTTATTTTTGGGCTTTATCACTACTATACCTACTCAGGTTATTTGTGCTGTAAAACATATCAGGACAAAGCAAGTCTGGCTGAGACCAGTATCTGTACCACGTTAAAAGCTGTTTAACATTCTCTTTGTGAGAACAACAACAACAAAAAAATCAATTAAATATGCACGTTTCACAATTTTCAATCATAAGACACAGTTAAGTCATATCTAGACTGACCACAGTTAATTATCAACACTAAGTTATTTTAGTATGTAAAAATATTACTAAAATGTCACTAATTTTGCTTAATCAGCATCCAGATATTTTAACTTAGCACCAATTTTATGCACTTAATCCCCTATTTATATCATTAAAAGCACCTCTGTGATGGAGATCACCTATGTGATAATGCTTTAGATGCAGCACAATGCTTTAGTGCAATACAGCAGTCATTATTTCTACTTAAAAAGTTACTAGTGATCTTAAAAAAAATAAATTAGAAAGCACAGAGCTAGCTCAGAAGAAATGACAGAGAAAAAAGGGCAGAAAGTGTCAAAAGAGAAGATATACCACATTAAAACTTCCAACACCTTCTTATTCCAAATAGTGAATGCTTAGCAGTAATGCGGCTGAATTCAAGGACCAAGACAGGTTTTCCTCACAGTTAAATTATTTATGAAATGCAGACTGGATTCCACCTTGCATTTACTTATCTACTAAAATTCTCATTGCACAGTTATCTACTAAAATTCTCATTGCTATTTATGATTTCTTTGCATGTACTTATCAGAGAACTAAAAGGAAGTTTTTTTTAATTGCAAAAGGTGGAACCTTTTCTTTTTTTTTTTTTACATTACCTGTAAAGTAGCTGGGACTAGATGTTCTTTTCTGTTAAAAAATTAGCCAGCCTACTTTGAAAGCAGCAACACACTTGCTTTTCATTGACAGAAAATATTTATTTACAAGGGCATTTACATTTAATGATAAGAAAATATGTACAAGAAACATTAAAAAATGAACAGCAATTGTAAGAAAATCTCTCATGCTTCATAACACCAACATCTGCCAGGAGCCAAACCCCCACTCCCTCAGGAAGAGTGTCCCAAAGTTTCCTACTGTTGGTTTTCTGGCACCTTCCTCAGAATCCCTGGCACTGGATCTGATAAAATCTGCATTGCTTCTAAGGAGGGCTGAGGGTCTGGAGCCCCAGCAGGGCTGAGCAAGGGGAGAACAGAACAGGGGAGAACAGAACAGGGGTTCTGTTCTGTGAACAGGGGTTCACACTGTGCCCAAGAGTGGAACAACACTGGTCCTTCGAGGGCAGAAAAAGCATCAACTCAACAGATGAGAAATTGCATTATTTTGTCAATCTGTCTGCAGTTTTGATAGCTTTATGGCCTCATATCTGGGTACAGAATCAAATTGCAGTATTGTTTTGTAAAAATAGACCAAAACATGAAAGCCTTCCCAGGCAAGTACTCCAAAAATGAACCAAACAAGTGTTTTGGAGTCTGCCTATAGCCTGTACCATCAACTTAAAAAAAGCAGAACCAGAAAAAATTAATTTTATAAGAATATCAAATAATTTGAAGCCTCACAGTGAGAGTTTATGTCAAAGTAACCACTGAACAGTCAAAACACCCACTTGTATTTTATGAATCAAGAATGAAGTGAGGCATGAGTTACAAACTGGTGCCTGAAGCTTCCAGGACCTGATGGGATTTTAAGATGAACTGAACCTAGAGTAGCTTCAGTGGGGTTTTCTAAACACAGACTAAGAAACTAGTTCTGGGCACTAATTCCTGAAAATTATGACTTGGTGTGGTTACCTCCTGCCACCAGGGAGCCACAATCCCCACCTTTCCACCTTTGTGACACTTAAAGTTTGATAGTTTTACTGAAACTACAGTACATAATGCTAAGAAGGAATGTCAAAACCACAGCATCAATTTAGATGTATTTTGAAATGAACTTGAAGCTAATAAAGGAACTTGGGTGCATCCCAAAATTCAGACTGGCAATTTAGTTAACAGAGGGGAAAGGGAGGAAATCAGAGCAGACACTTTACAGTTTAGTACCGCCTTGCCTCTAGCTCTCTGCTTTGACCAAAATTTTGGTCAAAGTTCTAAGTGGTAAAGTCAGCTCTGGGAAGAGAACAAAGATTCCCAGAAAATCTAAGAGTAACCATTAGAAGTAATTTCCAGTAATTATTTCCTTTAACATCCTGCTGGATGCTCATTTGAATTCTCCTGGTGATTATGGCAGTTGCAAGAGAAAAGAACAGCCCAAATACCTAGTTTAGAGGTTAATTCAAGTTTCAAAGAAACCCCTGTGTGGCCACATGATCAGAGAATTCTCTCAGCAAGCTGCAAAAAACTAAGAAAAGTATGTGGATCTCAGTAAAAGAAGTTACAAGAAGTCTTCTCTTGATATTCCCTTATTGCCAAGTGAACCCAGACTCTCTTAATAAAAAGATATTACCCAATACAGAAGGACTACCAAAATCTTTCAGTTAACTTGATATTCTTTAACTGGAAGAATTTTTTTTCCCATGATTAAAATGACAGAGCAGCTTCCTGCCTTTTTAATATTCCTTTGAGAGAAGAACTATCACCTGTCAGTCAAATAAAGTAATGAATTTTAAAGACAGCCATGATCATCTGGCCAGACCCAGATGAACACTTGTCCAGACAGGTGCCTTTTTGTTTAAGGGACAGCACTTATACACATTATACACATACACAAGAAAAATGCTATTTTTCTTCTTGCCAGCCAAAAAATACACATAAACTATTTCTGACAGTCAGTTGCTATTACAAAATATCTTATAATTATGAGCCCACTATAATTCAAGCAAATAAATACTAAGTTTAGGACACAGAAGCTGGGAAAACTATTTTCTTTGGTCCTAAGGCAAAAAGTGCATGACTGCCAATACTCCCAAGTATTAATAAACAGCAGCAGGCCTGGGCTGAAGTGAGGGGGCAGACAGAAAGATTATGATAGAGACTGCAGGAAAAGACTTGTGTGTCAATAATCCAATTAGCAAGTGTAAAAGATCCAGGAAGGGATATGAAGACAGAATTTATTCAATTTGCTCTGTGCATTTTGCAATGCCACCAAGGCTGAGCAGAGTGGGAAGCAGCAGGTGCACTGAAATAAACTGCTGGCAGAAAGCAGAGCACTGGTTACAAAGCACTGCCCTTCCTGAGCAGACAGAATTCTCATCTCAAGCAGAGAGGGCTAATTTCTAAGCAACAGAAATACAAAAGGGCTGAAAAATTACAGGGACAGAAACCCACCCAATGAACAGAGTACCATGAACTGAAACAGAAAAAAAATCTGGCATGTAATTATCATATATAATATCACACTACTACATAGGCATGTTTAATTTAGCTGTGATTTGGGGCTAATGAGAAAAAACACAGCAAAATTTAAAAAAATAATCTCAGTGAAAAAGTGTAATTGAAATGCAGGAGACAAACAATGATCTGAATAATGTTGCAGACACCTAAGACAGAGAAACCCTTCATTTGAAATTTTAAGCAGCAGAGATGAGGTCAGGCAAGAGACAGAAACAAGGAATGTTTTCTGTCTTACTTTAAATTTCTGCACCATCTGTGACCTCATTTCCTCTTATTTTCCTGACTTTCCTGTATCACCACTACCCTCCCAATCCTCTCCTTCTTGCCATCTAATAATTCTGAAATTTAAGGAAATCCTTTCCTCTTTTAGATTAAAAAATAACACTGCAGCTCCTAAGTAAGTAGAGAAATACAATTTTTAATTCTAAAAAGAGATCCCTTATTAAACAACTGTTTTGCAGTGTGACTGTACAAGTATTTATGAAGCTGTCTAAAATTCTGTGCATGCCTATTTTAAATTCTACAAGCACATGAATGGATCTAAAACAAAGCTCTTCACATGTGGCTGAACAGAAAGACAGGGAAAAATATGATGTTCAAAACTTACCAGGGATTTTGTGCAATAAAACCTAACAAAGAAAGGGAGACATGTCAACAGGAAGAAATGGGATAAAACAACCAAATAATACTTAAGTAACTCAGATATATCAAAACCAGAGAGGAAAGATATGGAGAACATGTAAAGATAACATATATGGGCATGAGAAGAAAGGCAAAGGGGCTATCACCAGTTTAAGTGGGTTTTCAAGCAGAAGTACTGGCAATAATTTGTGGAAAATCCTGTCCTCAGATTCCTTTAGTAACATCACACAGAGATGTGAACAAAAGAAGAGAGATGCAATTTTTAAAGTGCAGAGAAAAAAATTTCTGCTATACTACTTCTTAGTGTAAAAACAAATAAATAGGTGTGACACAGGAGTCCTATGATAACATATTAGAGAATGTTCTTTCAAGACCAGAACAGAGGAGACAGGAATCCAACACATCCCACCACATCAGGCTATGGAGAGACCAAACACTTCTTCCAACCCTCCTGTGCTTCTGGAAGTCACTGGCAGTTAGATTTTCTCACTGCTGGCCTCAAAGGATTAAAAACATCAGCCAAGACATGAATATTGTTCCCCTCTGTGATGCAGGTTATAACTGAATTTGTATTTGAGTCTACAGGGACATGGACCCAGCAGCATGGTACAAATTCCCAGAATAAGAAAAAGAAATGATGCAGAATTTGGAAGGAAAGAATCCTAAAAGCCTACTGCAACCCTTAACTGCAGTGTTATGTTCCCATGAAGTAATCAGAGCTTGAACAGGAAAAAATGTTGATTAGAACAGGAAAATTATTCCTCAGAAGCAGAAAAATCTTCATCACCCCTCCATGCTAGCACCAGATATATTGCCTAATATTTCAAAATGAAAATTTTCCAAATACTTTAACAGAAACTTGGTTAGTCAAAAATCTTACACTCAGAGGAAAAATAAGTTAGCTTGAAGTACTTTATGAACTAAAACTATTTTAGAGCTTTAAAAAAACTTTAAAAAATTTATAAAAAATTCTAGATAATATATAGAGCCAAAATTCCAGAGAATACATAAAAAATCAAATGACATGGACAAAATAATTGCCTAGACAGAGAATGTCCATCTATTTGCAAGTGCACACAGAACAAAAAAAGAAGTTTGACCATCTCTTCAGCAACACTGAGAAAAAGAAACTTTTCAGCTTTTCTGAAACAATGATCTTGCCTGCAGAATTTTAACTCAGTCTTCTTTGATATGGGATGAGCACCACAGGAGGAATATTAATACCACAGATTTTAATTATCACTATTCTGGAAATACAATTTAAAATATTAACAAGTTATCTATGGGGCTTTTTCTGCCTGAATTTTGGAGCATTTATTATATAAAACCAGCACCACAAAAAATACCTGCTAAACTTCAAATCATCTTCATGTAAAAAATGTGGCTCGAACCACCAAAAGAAAACATCAACTATATGACAAATTTAAAATTAAAGGCAAAAAAGGAAAAATTGTTTACTGGGATGATGTGGTTCAGAAAGAAGCTTTTTCCTAAGGAATCTTTAGATTTCTCTCAGTGCTTTCTGTAGCAGCTTTTAAAAATTTTCATCTTACACACACTGAAAGGAAGAAAATACAAAATATCTTTCCAGTCTCAGAAATGTACAAACCAGTTCCCATAACTACAATGAACTGGGGCCATATATGAAGCTCCAGAGACAGCTAAAAAGCAGGTGCTCTTGGGAAGATGGGAAATTTGGAGAAGGAAGGAAGGAAGGAAGGAAGGAAGGAAGGAAGGAAGGAAGGAAGGAAGGAAGGAAGGAAGGAAGGAAGGAAGGAAGGAAGGAAGGAAGGAAGGAAGGAAGGAAGGAAGGAAGGAAGGAAGGAAGGAAGGAAGGAAGGAAGGAAGGAAGGAAGGAAGGAAGGAAGGAAGGAAGGAAGGCAGGAAGGAAGGCAGGAAGGCACAAAAATAATGAGGGGGAGATCATGGAGGCTGCTCTCCTGGCCTGGCATGGAACTGATCTGTGCTCCTCAAATAAAATACCTTTTACAGTGCTGTGCGTCAGGTCTGCAGCTAAGCTGAGGAATGTGAAAATGCAGGATTTATCTTCTAGGAAGCTGGACTTTAAAAATCTTCTGTAAAATAAAATTACTGATTAAGTGAATCAGTGCTGTGGGGGAGGCAGGGAAAAAAGTCACCTCTTCACTTGCACAGATAAATTTCCATACATAGTCTCATAAGCACAGACCAAAGAAAGATGACTGTCATGAGAGAAGATGGTCTAATTTCTGTTTAAGAAAGACTAGGTAAGAGCAGGGCATTGCTACTGAAGTAATCCACTGAGGAAACTGAAAAAACCAAATATATTTGTTGGCCAAATGATGAGAGTTCTGTCAAATTTACATTTGATTTTTTAATGTTTCTGTTAACACAGCAACTCTGTATTGGGGAGTAAAGTGTATTTTCAACCTTAAAAAGTCAACCCAAAAAAAAAAAAGAAGCTTTAACAGGTATAATCCCATGTCAACAGTTTATTTTCAGTGCAAATAAAATACAGTTATTGTTGTAGTACACAGAATACACCTCCATTAGGCTGGTCTGGTTTTGGAATACACACTCCCATGTGAATTATCTGGTGAGCAGCTACAAGAAGCACTGCAGGGAGAGGGCAGCAGGCTGGGAACACCTGACCCTACAAACAGGAGCTTCCTGTGCTGAGCCTGGGCCCTGATCCCCTGAGACAGCACTGCCTGTGCCCCTGGACCCCTGCACTCACCCAGAAAGCCCTGGGGACTGAGCTCTGCAGCCTGCATGACACATCCATGGCAAAGCAGCAGGAAATATTCCTGCATCATGTACAAAGGAGTAAACCTCCCCAGAAGGTTTTGTTATTTAAAAGTTATAGAGCCTGATCATCTACCAAGTGGTTTTAGGAAGGCTTTTCTGCTCCTCTGTGAATTAAACTCTTCCTTTTCAAGGGGGATAGATTTTCAGAATTATTAGTGCAATTTATCATTTTTCACTAGCAGGTAGTTTGTTCAGGCTGACTGGAAGTAGAATTAGGACAAAACATCTGGAGAGCAGATCACATCACCTGAAGCAGCTGGGTGGCCATTCCCAGCCCTGCAGATGTCCAGCCCACAGTAACTGCAATCCAAGAGTCATGGACAGCAACAAACTGAAAAATTAATTATCTCCTCACCCCTAAGCTCGAGTTCCTCCTGTGCAAGGACTGCAAGGAGTGGAAACATCAGGGAAAACATTCTGATATTCTTCATGTCCAACAAATGCAACATTAATTTCTTTTTAATATGGCCCTTTATGTCCAATTAAATTCTAATTTAAATTCCCCATACTGTTCCCTTTCATATACCAATAATGAACTATGTTTGCTAGTTATTTGTGATAATTGCTGCTGCCAAGTATTTCTCAGAAAAATTGCCTCATGCCTACTCCTTACTTGCAGAATAAGTTGAAGTAAGTAAACTTACTTACCAAGTAAATTATTCCATCTTATAAAAAAGTTTAAAAATAACTTCTTCAAATACCAACATTCTGTTGGACCAAGTCATCATTCTGGTAAATAATTATTGTGCAATGGGTTAAAAACAACTTGTGGAATACCCAGTAAGTCACTTCTGTGGAATAAACCCCCATGACTCAGAACCTCCTCTGAATTTCAGTGAATTACTGTGATTTGCTACACCTGTGGAAGGGATGATAGCTGAGATGACAGAGTTGTGCAGGAAATAATGCAGCTTCAACCACTGCAGATTAACTGCCAGTATTTCCAGCCAAGCTGACTGGGAACAGACATCCTTGTGGTGAAACTACAGACTGAAACACCCACACTGAGCTCTTGGGGACACAGACTGGATAATCCTTGAAGAATCCTGCGATGCAGGGAACAGCAAATGGCAGGGGAGAGCATCAGGCAGTGTGTGCAAAGGCTGTGAGCGAGCAGCACGTGTGTTCCAGCCAGGAAGGGGTGGCTGCATCCCTCCAAACATGGCTGGCAGCACTGCACCTGCTATTTAAAGCTCCAGTTTGATGTGACCACAGGAATTCTAAATCAATACAAGCACAAAAATTCCCGATTGCAATTTTAGGAAAGCTCTGTTTAAAACTGCTGGCAAATGCAATATGTACTACAGAAATGACACCTCAACATGCTTGTGTAGGTGACTGGAATGAGCTTTTGTTCCTCCACTCCTTTAGGAGCAGGGGATATTCCTGACAAACTAGGAGTAGTGTGAAACAAAGAACCTACCTTTGCTCAAAGAATAATTGCAGAGTAATTAAATGCAATAAAAAATCCTGTCTAGTTGAATTTAGCTTTTCACATTTCTAATTCTAATACCACATGCTCACTTGTAACTCTGTGGAGAACAGGGACTTCCAAAAGGAGAATGGCAATTAAGAGTAATCCATATTCATCAATATTATCAATATTCCTAAGGGCTAAATTTAGCAAAGCAGCCAAGGGAAGGAATAATGCTTTTACAGAAAAAACCCTTTACAGTCATTTTAAGTAGGTGAGTCCCTGCTAGGGAAGCAACAAAGAGTTGTTGCTTGAAGATTTAAGGGCATAAAGCAACATCTGCAGGGAAAATGCATCTTATTATCCAACTACATCAGCTGACCTAAAATAAGCAAGTTTCTGTATCCTTAAGAAGGGCTGGTCTAACCTTTAAAAAAACAAAAACAAAACGCTACTCTTTTCTCTCACTGTATCAGCTGGTCCAATTAAAACCACTATTTCTGCCTATGAATTATGTATGGGGTAAGAAGAACAGAAGACAGACAAAGAAAAGGCAGATTCTTCTGGACCAGGCACAAACAGCAAGCAGCAACACCCAGCACTCTATCAAGCCACAGACTCGGTAATCCTTAGAAAACAGAGATATCTTGTCAACAATTGGAAGTACCTAAGGATACAGAAATAGGTTTTATAGCTGTCCAGATTGTATTTCCCATGTGCAACTGTACCTTGTTCTCTATTAATTACAATTCAAATGGGAGAATTTTGTCTACAAGTTTTTTTTAAAATGTGTAGTTACTCCTTTCTAAACTCGGTTGTAGTAAAAACACCAGGAAAAATCTGGCCTGCAGTTTTCATGTTTTAAGACAAAACAACTTCTAAAACTAATTTTTTTTTAATTTTAAGGTAACTGTTTATCCTAAAGATAAACACAAATTTAGTAATGTGCAGTCTTCTGTTAAAATGCCTAAACTCAGAAATTAAATAATTTTGGTTTAGACATTACAGTCAAGACCTGGAAGAGGTATAGGAATGAACATGGAAATATATACTCTGTAAACCAGTTCTTACTTGAAAGAAAAAGAAGAAAAAAGATAGGTAACACCCATTTCACCTGGATGTAAAGACGAATTTTTGTAAACACAGCAGGTCAACTTAGGAAATCCCTGGAGAAGCTGGGAATGTGATCCAGAGAAATGCAGCTTCAGGAACACTAATGCACACAGACAAATCTAGGCTGCCCTAGTCAATGGAGTAAAGCATCTACCTAAATCACTTTTTTCTTATTTTTTCTTTTAAAGCAAACGATTTCAATTTAATTGCGCATGGATTTTACAGCTTTACAACACAACCTGCAAAGTCTTTTTCAAGACTGCATAACTTTGACACATAAAAGAAAGCAGCAAATGAGTATTAAGGTGATAAAATGTGCCACTGGGACCATTATAGATGTTTATATAAAAATTATATATGCAAATGTAACAATTACATATATTTAGTGCATATATATATAAAAATAGGTATTGGTTTACCTCACTTACTACATCAGCAGAAGCTTTAAAGATGCTGACAGCACACAATCACACCTTCCATCTTATTTACAACAAGGTTTTAATGCTTGCAGGACACAGGAAGTTCTGATACTCCAGTGATGATTACTAACATACTGTTAGTTCCTAGGGAATGATGAAACATTTAGCATCTCTAAAGAAAACACCCACTAAACATGAATCCTTTTCAATCCACATAATGTGCATTTCCTCATGGATGTTAAAAGCTGCCAGAAAAAATTTTTGATTATTTTCAAGATCAGTTCCTTATGTCACATATGGACAGCTGAATCCTGCATCAGTAGGATTTTTGCTGGCTTTGGCAAAACAGGGGAATTCAGTATAACTCAGTACCCCAGGAGCTCTGGGTAAGTCAGGCTGGAAGAAATCTCCAAAGTCTCTTGGTCAATCAGCTGCTCAAAGCTAAAAAGTCAGAGCAGGTTACTCAGGGATTTATCCAGGTTCAGCCTGAAAACCTCAAGGACAGAGACAGCACAAGCCATAGAATTTAGCAAAGCTCTCACACTCTTCTACTGCCCTAGTGAGAGAACAGGTGAAAAAAAAAGACCCTGAACATGAGATCATCTCTGCAGTGAAAATGGCCTTTAAAATGTGTTTTCCACTGGATAAGAAAAGGAGACAAACTATTTTCTTTTTTAGAACTTTTAACTTTACTATAATATTTATTTTTATAATAACATATCTGGGACATCAATGAGTTTGAACTCATTTGAACTTCTGGGGATTCCCATTAAACTTGTACTTAAGTGGGAAATTACATATGAATACCATCTCTAAATTCAATTTGTGCTACATATTTCCAAATATTAAAAAATGGTGAAAATTTCCTTTTCAAAGGAGAATGTTTTACTCTATCAAACAGCTTGGGACAAGTGCCTCCCACAGAAGGTTGGAGGGAGGGGTGGAATATCAGCTCTTCACTGAATCCCAAGATGACACTGAGACTTTTTTTAGTCTTTGAGGGTAGTGATTATTTATAAAGCCAGTAGGAATCTCAACCTCTGATGAAAAATAGATCTCAAGGAGCACTAGGCTTTATGTTAAGGTCTTTCTATCCAAATTCTGAGGGTTGTAAATGTGAATCAGAGCTACTTCTTCCTTAAATCTTCACACAGAGAAAAAAATAAAGCTGAATAAGACTATCCTGGAGAGGAGAGAAGTCAGCTATAAAGAGAAGTTCAATTGTAAAAGCATTGTATAATTATTTAACCTTGATTTCCCCACCATATAACAATATGCTGCTAATAATAGGATTCTGAGCTCCATTTTTTTCATCTATTCATTTTACCCTTTGAGAACTAAAATAGTTACAGTAATTACATCAGTATTACAGCTACTAATTTATAAGGTTATTATGACTCTAGAGGTTTTTTTTTAAAGTGATGAAGTTCAAAATACAAGATTTTAATACAATAGCTACAGTATTTTCATGATCTCCATCATTCTAAATAAACAGGCAGAGAAAAAGACCTATTGTACATGTAGAAAATACACATCTGCCAGCACACACAGAAAGCTGGGTTTGTTTTTTACTAAAAAGTATTTTTCTTCCCAATATTAAGCAGCTAAGGTAACTCATTCCTCAGCTTTTTGAAATGAAAATTTGAAGTTTACCCTCCAAGATCTTGGTGACTTGGAAGAAGCACCTGTTCTACTCCTGTTATAGTTAATGTTCAGCTTTTCAGGTTCATATTTATATATGGTGAGCTCCTTTTAAAAACTAAGTTAGGTGAGCAAAATTTCTACAAATGGTCAAAATTCAGACAAAACTTCTACAAATGGTCAGAACCAGATGAAGATCACCTTTTGTCTTCAACGACAATGTAAGTAAAATACTTGCAGTTCTTGTCTACACCAGCAAATTAAACTACAATGATACAGCTATTTCTCTAAGTGGCTTTAGTTAAATCTGGAACAGCTCTCACTACATAAATCCAGTGGGGCATACACAATATGAAAAATATTAAGAAAATACTGTACATATTAAAAGTATATAATTATATTAATAATATAATAAAAATAAAATTAATAACTAGCTGATGCATTGAACTGGATGGCTTATGTAATGTATCAAAACAATGTTTGGCAGAACTAGAAGTATTAGGTGCTTCCACTGAGTTAATAATTACAAGTAGTAATCTAAACTGTCTGAGATAGAAGAATTGTCAAACCTTGCCTGTGAAACTTTTTATAAGACAAATAAATTTTGAGTAGTTTTAGATTTCCCCTTTATAGCTAAACTTGTCATACTTACAGGTGTGCTTCTTTGAAGCTAAGAACTTAACAGCCCTAATACTTTTGAATTATTAAAAAAAACTCTCCCAAACACCTCCCTTTATAAATGAATAAAAATTTCATGACAACTACTTTATCTGCAAGACACATTTATACTTTCAACAGCAAAAATCAAAATGTCTTCCCCAAGAAGTGCTTTGTTTTCCACAAAAATCTTATCTGTGAGTAGCAAAATTAAATGACAATTTTTATTTTTACTGTGAGATAAGGATCAGTCCTTGGAAAGTTCTGGCACTGAAGTTTGTAAATAAGTCTTGAGTACATGCTTGCATGCTTTACCTACTCAGCTACTTTCTGCAGAAGTACCTTGGTCATACTCCCAGCTGAAGTGAACCAGAGCTAACCTTAGAGCTGATGAGCCACTTCAGATATTTCAGTTTTAGAGCTGTAAAACGACAGAACTTAAAAAGAAGAAAAAGCCCACATAGCTTCACAAGGACTACTAAAGAAGATAATGAATTTTAATCGGCTTTTCCTAGGTGCAGTGAGATTGATGGCATCCCTCCCTCATCAAACTGTAACAAGCTGGGCAATCACCAACCACATGAACTTCACCAAGGGCAACTGCTGGGTTCTGCACTGGGAATGGGCCACCCTGGCTGAGTGTGTGACTGGAGAGCAGCTGTGGGAAGTGCTGATGGATGGAAAGCTGAATGTGAGTCAGAGGTGTCCTGGCAGCCATGGCCCAGCCGTGCCCTGGGGAGCCAGGCAAGGGGGGATTGGATTGTCCTGCTCTGCTCTGACCTGGGGTGGCCCCACCTCGAGTGCTGGGACACCACAAGATAAGACATGAAGTTTCAGACAGAGTCCAGAGGAGGCCATGAGGATTGTGAAAGGTCTGGAGGGGAAGCACCGCCCATGAGGGGAACAGATGAGGTAATTTCATTTGTTCAGCCTGAAGAGACCTCACTGCAGTCTGCAACCTCTTGTGAGGGGAAGGGGAGGAGCAGACACTGATCTCCTCACTCTCATGACCTGTGACAGCACCCAGGGGAACAGCTAGAGCTGAGTCAGGACAGGTTTGTGTTGGACACCAGGAAAGTTTCACCCAGAGGATGGTTGAGCCCTGGAACAGAGTCCCCAGGAAGTGGTCACAGCACCAAGCCTGACAGAGTTCAACAAGGGTTTGGACAATACTCCTGGGCTGTGAATCTTGGAGATGACCAGGACTAAAGAGTTGGACTCCATGATTCTTGGGGGTCTCTTCCAACTCAGCACATTCTCTGATTCACTCCATGTTGATCTTCAGAACAAACACAGAGCATGTTCCTAACTCTGTTCAATCAGTTGGAGTCTCTACAAGCCCTGACAGAACACAAATGTAAGAGCTATCAGGGGTACTGTTCCCACACAGATCAGCACAGGTACACTCTTGGCACATTCTGCACTGCCCACTGGTGTCCACGTGTGTCACTCAGACAGGAAACCCCTGCCTCTCCAGTGGCTGACCCAGTGACTCAGGTTGCCCAAAATTATTCACAAAATGCCCAGTGTGACTTGCCAAGTTCCACCACGCCCCATTCTCATCCCCACACTCACACTGTCACCAGCTTTTCTCAACCCTTACACAAGCTGTTGTTGTTTTTTCATATTGACACAGCCTCCACACTTGCCTCACATTTCCTATTGCTTCTTATTTCCAGCCACCTTTCACACAGATTTATTCAGGATTCTTGTTTATCCCTTTTCTCCTGGTCTGTTATACAATCCCATTTCAGCAAATTCCCAGTTTAAATTTTGACTGTGTCTTCCTAAAAATACAATGTATCACAAGCAGGATCAGCTTTCTCATGACGAAGTTAATGCCAGGCAGTTATGAAAGGCATGGGAATAAAAGTCACTGAATTTTATGGAAAACAGCAAGCTGTCTCCCCATGTCCCAGGGTCTGGCTGTCCCTAGCAACATGTAATCTCAAATATGAGATTATGGTACCATTCACATGATAAAACTTGATGCCAAGTATCTCACTACTAAATCTAGAATAGCCCTCAGAGCTAAATGTAAAAATAACAGGAAATAATTTAGGGATGTAGAATAGAAATGATAGAAAGAAAATATCAAATGCATTACAAGGTTTATGCTTACCTAAATGCACAAAAGCTTTTAGTACAGTAACTGGAGGATATAATAAGACAAAAGTTAAATAAAGAGTTTTGTTTAACTCATGGAAGTGGCATGACAAAGCCTGCAAGGTGAAGTTTCTAAGGATTGACAGGGATTATTTTCAGCAAGTAACTGTGTTTTCCTATTTTCTTAAGGCTTCCACCACTTATTCTAAAAGAGCTTCATTTTGTCTGTGCTCTCTGAGGAAACAGTATGTCAGAAAAAGAGAGTCCAGTAAAAATCTAATTAATGAAGAGCCCAATTCTGAATATTCATCCATGTAAGACTTTATCAGAGATGAGTTACTAATATAACTGGCTTAAGGCTAATTGCACAGAATTTTTTTTGCTGAGAACTTTTGCTATGACAGATACTGGTGAGTAGATACCCCAGAGGCCTCCATCGTCAATGGCACCCAGCCTGCCTCCTTTTCAACAACCACACTTGTACTGAGAAAGGAAGACTGATAACACCTTAACATCAAGAAACAGCATTCAAATGTCTCTGTAATTTATGATTTTATCATTACTATCAATGTTATCTGCTTAGATGGTGTTTTTCCTCCTTCACAATCATGAGTAGGGCTGAATGACAAAGCTCTCACTGCAGGTGGGTCCTGTGCCCTACATAGATTATTGGGCACAATTATTTTTAATTCCATGTGAAGTCACAACCAATGGAAATTTAGTTCTAATCTCTCAAGTATTTATAACTAACAATCTGTAAAAAATAGTTTTACCTAATTCAGTATTTATTTGCCCCTTGCAATCAGCAGACACACAAAAGGAACCAGAGGCAAGAAATCCTAGCAATGCAGAGAAGTTCTTATGGAACTATCCTGTATTTCAGCAGCACTGAGAGCTGGCTGTCCTGGTTTCTCTGAGGTTTCTCATTATTTCTCCAAGCTTAACAGAATAGAAGGGTTACAAATATTAGTGTAAAATTTGCCCTTGGGCTCAATATAAGTGAGTATAAAATTTTCAGCTTCAGGACAATTTTAAGGGATGAAAATATTTCAAAGTTGCATCTGAAATAATCTCTTTCTTGCACAGTGTCTCTTCATTCTTGTCTCATGAAATGCCTTCACAGAAATGTGCAGTGCAACTTTTTTATAGCACAATGCTGTGATTCATGTCTTGTGATCTCCTTTACCTGTTCCTAGAGAATTCTATGTATTTCCTATTAATTTTTCAGGATTTTCAAAACACTGGTTCTAGGTAAGAATCAGAACTCTAAGACAAAGTATGCTGTACACTACTCACAAAATAATGAACTGCAGTTTTTAGGCATATCAGGTGCAACCAGCTCCAAGATCAGTCTTCAACATCCTCTAATTCTCCTGGAATTGTTTTAGGAAGCAGAGTAAAAGCCTGAAGCTATCACTTTATCACTCTTTTAATGGTAGTTTCTGTAAACCACCTCAAACTAGTGGTTCAGCCCCAAATTTTTGTTCAGTCCAGAATACTTCAGAAATACAAAGCCAATACAGCAGAGATAGTAAGTCAATATAGCAGGGTAGTTTCTTACATCTCAGAAGGATTTTTACTTCTAACACATAGAGAAGTGGATATTTCAATGAAGCCTACCTATAATAAAGTATTCTATGCAGAGAAAACCAATGCACTTTAATCCTGTAAGTCATTGTCAGGAAGAACACTGAGTTACCAGGTGAAACCTGAACACTTTTTAGTAGCCTCAAGCAAGAAATGGGATTCTTCCCATCTAATATAGGTGATATCCACCATCCTACCAAGCAGCAGCAACTGAGATTAGCTACAAGCTCAGGAAAGGGTATGAGTATTCCCACTCCAAGTCCCTGGTGCTGCTTAACTCTGAACAAAGTGCAGAGAAAGATGCTAGGGAAATGTTTGTTGTGCAATACCTTCCTGCTATGAAGCAAGAAATTGTGTACAATATTTGTAACATTTAATCTCACAAAGGTAAAGACATTTCCCAATGAGAGGAGGAAAGTGCATGAGACTGTAAGGAGCCCACCATGCACAAAGAACCAAAGGAGCAGCAGCAGGATTACTGGCACAACACGAGCAGCAGAACAGCAGGGCTCTAAATCACAGATTGTGCAAGTGATGCTGTCTGTGTAGAGAAAATCTCCCACAGATCCACTATTAACACAAATTCCTTAACATTTCTTGTGCCCAATGCACATGGAAAGCACAGCTATTTGCTGTTCCTCAACTGATTCAGCTGCAACACCTCTCTTCCCCAGCTCAGCTTTGGCAACAGACTGATGAAGATCAGAGACCTGCAACATCAGCTGGCAAACAAAAATACCTACCAACAAAGAGGTGAGCTGGTCCAATACCAGCATTCCAAAACAGATAATCTTTTTAAGTCCAAAAATTCAAGGACTTGCCTTCTCTAGATTAATATGGTTGGTGCCACTATCAGCCAGATCTCATTTCATCCTGAGCTTCTGTTCTGAGTAAAAACCTTGCAATGCAAACTTTCATGCACGGATGCACCTAGGCTAGAAGATGTTTCAAATATACCTGAAATCCCAACAGCCTAAAGAAGCAATCCCCACAAAAAACTCCAGAAGGTTTAAAAAACAGGTCTCCTTACAAGAAACATGGCATTGACATACATGCACTTCTGGAATTTACTGAGTTTTCTCTCTTTTTTGAGACAAGGGGGAAAAAAGGAAAAACCTCATGTAAGGGTAATAAAGTTGGAAACAGAAGTGTTGGGGTTTTTTTCTTTAAAATTACCCAATGTACAATTATACTCCAAGAAAAGGAAACAGTTTCAGAAATTACTTGCTTCAAGGCTAAGAGATGGATAATAATACATGTTCAAAAGTGAGGGACCAAGCTGAAGATGTAGCTCTGCTCCTCAAGTTCCTTTTACCCATGGAACTCATGTCTAAATTAAGTTCAGGATTTGCTATTTGAGAAAAAAAACTCTGAAGAGATCCTTCACTTTCAGGCAGGAAGTGCAGAGAACACAACCATACAATAGATTCAAACAGCTTAAAGGGATTCATGGTACATTATTTGTTAATAAAGACTAAGAAATGGAAAAGAAGAAAGGAATAAATCCCTCAGTTATTTCAGTATGAATAGAGGTGGAAACACTTTTTCAGAACCTGTGAGCAGACAGAAAGTCTATTCACAATTGCTGTGATTTCTGCAGGCACAAACACATGGGTTATTTTGTAGTGTTAAAAATTCAATGTTGTTAGAAATGGTGCATTTCAAATCCAGGCAGAATGCAATAAAATCCTAATTACCTGCAATTGTTTGAATAAGCTAAGAAAAATCTTTTGCCAAGTCTACCATACTGGCTGAAAGATTGTTTAATGCATCACCCTATTTTAGAGACAGAAAATAGAAGAACATAACTATAAAGTATTTTAAAAAGCATGGGTTACACCATCGTTCAGAGAGCTGGGTGGAGTCATCCTCCCCAAAAGAACTATTTAAGGCAGGTAACTCTGAAACCCTGGGAATACAGAGCTCATCTACACCTCAGAATGAAAACATTACAGTCTTCCCAAGAACTCATTTCTACTGGATTCTGTGAGAGGAAGGAGAAGGAAGGAGAAGGGAACTGAGAAATCCAAAATCTATTTGTAGCCTCCTAACCCATGATGTTATGCTGGGAATAATTAAGGAATCATGTGTTTATTAATGACCTACCCAAAAATATTCCCAGGGATACATCAGCACAGACACATTACCCAGAATGTCACTGCTACCAGTAAAATCAGCAATAGCATTAATTTCTCATATAAATAAAGGGACATGAATGTTGTACTGTTTTTAGTTATTCACTAGATACTTTTAGCATTACTAAAAGCCATTCACGTGTATATTCTTACAGAAATACTCCCAGCATTAACTTCATTGCAACAGTTTAGACAAAAGATCTGAGATCATTTTATTGGAAATGTTTTTCAGAGGAACAGATTATTGTCATGAAAATAAAACGTTGCTACACTATAGCCTGTTTTCCATGGCTTATTTTTAAAAGAACATTTTTTTAACATCACTAAAGCTCCTACCTAAGTATTTTATTAACTGCACTCACTACCATCATCAAGATGCTGAAATGACAGAAATTCACAGAAGTAAAAGCAAGTGGTGCAAAATCAGGACCACAGCAGCTCTACCTCAAGAGAAAAGGGAGTGCCTGTGCTGTGGGGAAGCAATGACACTCAAAGCTATTTCCTCCACCTACAAGTTCTTCCAAGATAATTGGAATTATTTAAAGATGGTTCTCCAAGAAAACAAGAATTTAATCCTATTTATTTCTTTAGGGTATTAAAAATGAGCCTGATAAATCTGCATGTTCTGCTAACAAAATGCCCAAACTCCCCGTGCTGTGCCCTGGAAAGCTGTGGTAGTACAAACAACAGCCAAAGCAACATTGAGCAGTGAAAAACTGGCCAGCAAAAAGGGACTTGGAGATTGAAGAAATGAGACTCAGAACCTCTGGCACAACCCATCAAGAACCCTGGAGGGTGTCCTGTTCACCTTCACTTTGAGGAATTCAAGGGAAGTGGACACAGTTAATAAGTATCTCATGCAGCCCATGAATTCACAGGGTAAACTAGAGGGAAAATGCAGAGCCCATTCCAGACAGCTGAAAGAACTGCAGGGAAACCTCAAGAATCCATCCTATGTCATTTACCACTTCCATTGTTTCTCCAGTACTCTTCAGAAGGGAAGTCTAGAATTGTTGCTTCAGGCCACTTTTAAGGAAACCATTTCAATAAACAACAGGAATAAATATTCATTTGCTCTAGTGCAAGCAAAAGCACCTGCAGTAAGTCTGTGGAATTCTGTTGTTTTTATAGCAGCAAAGCTTATCCCAATAACTTTAATGCACTCTACAGAATTGCTTTAAAAGCATTCCTTACCATTAGAATCTTCAAATCTGTTTTTTAAAAAATGTTCCTTGTTGTTGAAAGATCATTCTGAGCAACAACATATTGACATATTATTCCTGTGAGTCCTGATCTTTTTAATTAATACATCTGACTGTTAATTGATAGTTACATTTGACTTATAATTCTGTGTGACAACTTGAAAAACACCTTAACATGTGAAGTGAAACTCTGGACCTAAAGGACACTGTAGAACTCCTTCAACTGCACAGCACCAATATTATCCAGAATAGCTAGCTGTATGATGTGTGAAAGTAGGAAATAAAAATAATTTCCCAGCATTGTATTTGATCTAAACAATGTACAAAAAATCCCTTTGACATGGTGGCACCAAAAATTTAATGTACAGATCTCTGACTGCATGGCAATGGCATGAGCAGTTGCACAACTGGAAGGCTGCACTCAGCAAAGTATTACAGGTCACACTTGTAACCATGTAAAAGCAGAAAGCTGAAGATCAATACCCTAAATCCATAAGCACTGATCTCCAAATAAAAGAGTAAAAGCTCGTATTTTCTACCAAGAAAATGATGTTACCCATCAGCTCTTCCAAATAACTCTTCTGAGCATATTTAAAACCAGTCCTAGAGACTAAAGCCCAATCAAACCTGTATACCTGCAGAGACATCCTCCCAACAATCAGGGGTTTGGGTATTATTTTGCTGTGGTGTGGGGGATGTTTTTGCTGTTGTTCTTTGAGTTAGGTTGGAGTTTGGTGATTTTTTTTTCCTTATCTAACAGTAGAAACAAGGAATAATCTCCCCTACTGAATTTTATCCAAAGATGGTAAAGTTTTCAAACCACTTCCAACTTATATGAGTAGTGAAGTGTATTGTGGCTAGATGATATAAGCAGAAGCAAATGTATTCTTTATAGAATTATGTGCAAACTAAAAATTGGATATTGAGATGTATAAACTAAGAAACTATAGGATAATTCTATCTGAGGTCTACTCACAATCAAATGTTAACATACACAAGGTAACAGAAGAAAAGGTAGTGCAAGCTCTGCTCTCTATAGCCTAAATTAAATTCTTTTCTCCTTCTACTTTACACAGAACACTGAAAGAAAACAGAAGTGGAGGGATTTTTATAACCTTGACAATTCTGCATGGAGGCAATCCCTATTTCCTCCACATGGTTAGTACATACCTGGAGGAGGGCACAGGATATGTTTAGGGCAGAAAGATTTCTTTGTAAAGCATCAAGCAAAACAGTCCCCATCTGTTTGAGGCCTTCCAGAGTAACAGATGTAAAGTATAGAAACTAGAAATTTGTTTGCCAGGTCCTGCAAAGAACACACCTACCATAATGTCTATGGACACATGCTGTTAAAATATCACCACTGAAATAATGCTGAAGCTCAATGTCTTTGCAAAGTAGTGGTGTTTAAAACTAACATGCTTGTAAATCAAGAGACCTTAAGTCATATGAAACATGGAGAGCTCTACTTCATAAAATATGGAATGCAGGTCCAAGTTGGAGGCATGATTTAAGAAAAAAATTCCTTCATTTAGGAAAGCACTGAACAAGCTCACACACCTGGAACTGAAAGCCCATGTTTTTATTCCCTACCTTCTTTGCAGTTTTATCTGCAAATCTACAGTCCTCAGTCTCATAACAGCCTTTTAATATATTCTTATTAAATTATGTACCTTGGACATCTCTGCAAAAAAGGAACAGCTGTCAGAAGCTACTATTACTGCTCATTAGGATTGCAGAAAGAGAAGGAGAAAGGCTCAAGAAGGTCAGTGGAAAGGCACCAGAATTTAGTGTACATAGATGTTGGGCAGAAACTTTAACCATACCTAGGATTATCTGCCTATGCTATAAATGATGTGATTAAAATGTACCTGTTTTCTCTACTTAAATACTCTCTTCCTCTTAAGGAATGAGAAATAACCACCTTGCCTCTGAAGAAATCAGAATGAAAGGTATGCCCCTGAGAAGAATGGAATCCTGTGCATGAAGATGCATGTTCTGAAATAAGAGCAGCCACAAAGATTAAGCCTTGGAGAAAGATAAATGTATTCCTGATCCAGAAACAGCTGCTTTTACCTAATTAGGAGCAGTAAAAATGTCCTTCTATCCACCTCCATTGTTTAGAGCTCAAGTGGAGAGTAAACAGTGTAATGCCCTTGTGAACTGCAGCCTCTCTGAATAGAAGGTACCTATAGCAGCAGCCAAACAAAAACTTGTTTGGAGCATTAAGAAAAAAATGGTAGACAAGCTGATACTTCTGTATTGTGAACATCTAGTTTAAAAAAAAAGTTTTCCCCCTCTTGAAATACCCCAATCAGTACTTTTGGTACACATACCTCGAAGAATTCTCTCCTCATGGCAACGTAGAAAGTCCCAGATTCTAACAGTGCCGTCGTCAGAGCATGTAGCAAATTTATTATCCGTGGGTGAGAAACTGTTACATGAAGACACACAGCAGGGGAAAGAAGTCAGCATTTAACAGATTATCTATGCTTCTCAGACAGGGCAAAATTATACTGTAATGTGTTATACACTGAAGGAGGCATTTGAACAAAGGCACTTCTAAGTGAATACAGTGCCTGCCAAAGGGCACTTCACCACAAGATATGAATTCAGCACAGGATTATTATTGCATTGCAGTCCCCTGTCAAATGAGGAAAAAATCTGTCATTTATTCTTAGCACCCTCCTATCTGTGACTGCACACAGTAGTGCCTTCTCTGCAGGATGAGAAGCAACATCAATATGGTTTGGTAACTGTCAGCCTAGATTTTCATGTTTGGTAATACCACAAGAAAGTGACACTGCATAGAAGCTCAGGAGAACAGTTCTTAGGAAAAAACTCCTCTTCAGCCACAGGTGCTTTGCAGCAGAGAAGCAAAACATAAGGGAAAGCTGGTTACAGGAAAATGCTACTCGGTTTAACTGTTGGGGGGAAAAAAACCTATACAAAATAAACACTTATAAGAGCAATTTGGAAACATTCCCTCTTATTACACCCCACCAACAACATGAAAAGAATCCTACAGACATGTAAGCAACTCCCAGGTTCAGCAGTTAACACTGATTGATGAAAGTCACTGGAAAAGCAAGGAGTTATTTAACCATGTGAATAGGGCCAGAATACCTCCAACAACTGACAGGCACTCAAGTTTCTTTCTGGTGCAGTGAAAGACCACAAGGAGCCCTTGTGAAATCCTAGATCTTTATGATCAAGAAAGGGCCTAAAGCAGTAGAGAAATTCAGTGCATGGCCATGATAGTCAGACAGTAACTGAATACAAAGTAAGCACTTCTCATAAACAAACTCCGGCAGAAAATGCTGCACCCTACCAAGAAAAATGGTGACTTTAGTGGAAAGTGAGTTTGTGGCAGTGAACCCTTACCACCATGGGCCAGCACCTCAACCCAAAGAAACACTGTTTTAGCACCATTTGGGATCTGCAGCTTCTCTTCAGGCTTACTTTAAAAACATTTACTAAAAATTATATGCAGGTTCGCTCTAGAAACACCCTTCATTTACATCTTACTGATAAGTATCACTTTGGATTTGATTTTTATATAGACATTTGCACAACTGAGGCATCAACACTGAACCAAGAGAATATCCTACAATCTTCTTTTCAATGGCTTTCTTACAGTTTCAAGCTTGAAGAACCCATTCAGTATTAACATTAGACTTCTGTATGTGGCAGTCTGCGTGGGTATTTAGTATTACTGGAAGTCTTGGCTTCACCAAGCCAAGCAGTTCTTCACTTTATTTAGTGTTTTATTATTTTGTGAGAACTATGCAGGTGTTTTATTTCTGAAGGCTTTATATTTTATTCAGTTAAGATTATTAAAGACTGAATTCTTTATTTGGAATGAAATTGTTGTCTTACACAGTGCGTATAAAAAGGAATAACTGATACACATCGTCACCATATAAAAATGAAAAGAATACCAGTGCAAAATGCGGCAGACAAATACATCTCTAACATATTGCAGAGGCGGATACTGGGACAATACTAATTCAGAAAGGTGCCAGCAAAACGGTGAGAATGTGGAAACAAAAGGAAATACTGTGTTTATGTGGTGCAGGAAGTCTCCCAGAATCTGACAGAACCCATGCATTTCTGCACCCAGAATACACTTAGAGAACAGTCTAATCATGGCAATAGGTACTACAGAAAATGGTATATTGTGTATAAACCTGGCCTCTCTAATCGCCTCCTTATGTGCCTGGAACATCTTGACGTTGTTCATGTTGGACTGCCAGTATTTCACATATCCCCCGTGGTCTGCTGTCAGCATCCACATATCATTGTGTGACCAAGTCATAGCCCTTACAGGGCTGTCGTGAGCCTGCAAATTCAGAAACAGAACTTCTAGCAAACACATTCCAAACTCTCTGATCCACACAAACACTGAAGTTACTACAGTTCCAACTAACAGCTGCAATGAGGAAACGAGAACGATGATCTAATTACATTCAAAATGTTGGGGGGAAAATCCCTTACTCTGTACACAATGGCCTTCTAAATAATAAGAGTATTTGCACTTTGTTTCCAAAGTGTTTATTATTACAAATACTCATAGTACATTCTTGAGAACGGTTAATACAGAAGATGGAGGTGGAATGAGAAGCATTAAGTGAATTGCCTGTAGCCATGGCCTGACATGGGATCACAACAGGACAGAAGACCTCTAAGGCTCCCATCAGCACTCAGACCACAGACCCATGATGAACAGGGTGAAGATGTGTTCCTAAAACATGCTCCAAGACCTCAAGGAAATACAAAGAAATCTTGACAGATTACTTTACCTGCAAAATTGTTTCAAAATTGAAAGTCAGTCCATTCCATAAAGTGAACTCCCCACTAGATGCACCAGTGACCAAGCGTCTCCCCTCAGGAGTCCACTGCAAAAGAAACATTTAACTAAACTGTGCAATATAACATTCAAATATTTCTTTACAATTCTCCAAATAAATCATGAGCTTCTTCAGGTACTCTGTGGAAATGGAAAGTACTTAATGACTTTCTAGAGGATGTGAGAAGGCAAAAATGCAGAACTGTGCCAGAAGAATTTTGACTTTTGTAACAACAGGACAAAGCCCACTGTGAAAACAATGAAAAACTCTAGTTGTAAAGATGAAACAGCTTATTGGCACCAATGCATTTCTAGCACATAATATCCATATTAAACAATACTTGTGACATCATGGAAAAGTTGTTAAAAGCTGCTATGAGACTCCAACAGCACAGAGACCAAATTTCCTTTCTTTTGAGACATGTCAGGTCACTGAAATGTCACAATGAAGGAAGGAATTGCACCCCAAACTCAGTAAGAACTCTTGTGTACTCAGACTTTACCATTTATTTTCCTAAAGGTCTCCACAGAAAGACTGGACACAGAAGTAGTCCATACACTGCACATGCTATTTTTATTTAAAGATGCTTTAACTGCCATCTTGTTAAGAATCAGTCTAATTTAAATTAAGACAACACAACAAAGTAATTCCAACACTGTACTCACCCTGACAACAAACACTGGGCATTTTACTTTATTAGTAGATGTCCGAACAAATTTTGTTGTCACAGCATTCATAGGGTTGTTCAGCATTCCTATAGGAGGGACCAGCTGGAAGAGAAGAAACAAAAGATTTCCTGATGACATTTAAATCACAACCTTCAAGAAAAGAACACAGTCTAAACAGCCATTTTTGGAAAAGCAAGGTTGTAATTCACAGAGATATTAGCAGAAGTAAGTTGATAGAAGGGTTTCAAAGTCTGCATGATTTAAAAACGCAAACATCCAGAAACAGCATCTTCAAGATCAGCTTTGTAACCTCAGTGCATGATGAAAGTTCTTATGCACAGAAATTAAAAGCTTATCCAACCTTAAGATCCCTTCATGGACATGGATTCCAACAGAACAAAATGCAGAGTGAAGATACCCTTCACAGCTTTAAGGCTTTCTGCAGATACAAAAATAACCTCAGGTGACAGGCAGAATCTTTCCTATCTTCTGGACAAATTTTATTTGCACATTATCAGTGAACAGGAAAATTTCACTTACATCATTGTAATATCCTGCATCGGGCTGGATCGCTCGCATATCTCGCTGGTCTCTCTGCCACACTCTATTCTGGAAAGAAGAAAACGACTCCTAGTTCATAACAGAGCATTTCCTTGTTAAATAACAGAAAATAAACACATGGAGATCCTGATTGGGAAATTCTGAAGTGCTCCAAGGATTTTAGAACGAGCTGTGTTAAGATTTTGGACTCAGGAAAAGGAACATAAAGGAGTTTATATTCTGTAAGAAAAGGAGTCAGAAATGTTTAAAGTGTTAATTTCATCAGGTTGAAGCAACTCCAGGAAAGCAGCAGTCCTATGTAACAAGGAACATTATTGTGGTACTCTGCTGCCCAGTGTCAAAGCTTTATATTTACACCATTAGCAGCTGTGCTGATGAGCTCCCCATGAAATCCACAAAAGGAACTTCTGCAAAGCCAGCATAATGATAACACCTTCAAAATGCCAAAACTTGGAAGACCAAGGGATAACAACACCTTCAACCACTTAAATTTTGTGAGTTGCCAAACCAAACCTTTTCAAAAACACTTCTCATGAATTTAGAATTACTTATTTTGGCTTTGTGCCACAGACCCTACTGAAGAGCTATTTAGCAAAATGATGAGCAAACATTTCTAGAGGCCCGATTTCAGAGGGGAAGGGGCAATGGTTCATCTTCCATTTTGGGAAATTTCTATTACAAAACAAAAACAAGAACGTCTACATTATTTATAAAATATAAATACATATAAAAGTTCTTTATGAAAAGCTAAAGGAGTGTGGCCCTTGTTGATGGAGTGACAAAACTATCCTTTGTCCCCTCAAAAAGGAAAGAAGCCCAGAAGTTTCTCTCCTTGATTAGGTAAAAACAGGACAATACAAACATAGGCCTAGGGGACTTCACCTCAAACTTAAAGATAGCTAATTGGACAGAAGCCAAAAAGTCCTGCCTAGGCAATCTACTAGAAAAAGAAGTTTTCTTATAATATTTACTAGAAAAAGAAGTTTTCTTATAACTCTATAAAGGGTTTTACCAAGAGCAAGAACCTCTGGCACATAGCTTGGTTTTTCTCTGTTTGTTATTTTGCCTTTTATTAAACCGTTTTTTTTTTTTTACACTGCAACAGAAGCCACCCTGCTAATTTTTATGCTTCCAAGCATAGCTGAGCTATCTTGAGTGTTTTATAGACCTCCAAGAGCTTATTAGTCCCAGCTCAAGAAAGCTGCTATAACAAAAAGCCAGAACATTACACAAGATATTCAACTGTGCACCGACTTAGAATTTCAAGACAAAATACACAACACATGTAGTTTTATTGCCAATGCTCAACCTTCCCTTTTTATTCACAGTATATCAAATTTACAAGCATTTGGAATTTTGGTTAAAAACGCAGCAGTAGCTCTGCCAGTATTCCACATTCCTCGGTGGAAACCGGAAAGCATCATCTCAAACATCAGGAAAAGATTTCTAACCAAAACACAAAAATGCCTTTACTGACCTCCAAATATTTGATGACAGAAGGGTTGTAGTCGATGGTCTTTCTGTTGACAGCTTTCCTCATGCGTTTCCCGTCGAAGGTGAGCTGCTGCATGGCCTGCTGCTGCGCGAAGTCGGGCCGCTTGTAGAAGAGCTGCCGCGGCGCCTGGTGCTGGAAGCGCGGCATGTGGAAGAAGCGCGGCGGGGAGCCGATCTCCGTGGCCATGGCTGCGTCCTGCTGCAAGGCTGCACAGGGACACGTGGGAGATATGTTAGCAAATCATTTGTGCTTAAGGGGACAATGTGTTGTTATGAGTAGAAAAGCTGCCCCTTTTCTAAAAAAAGTTGCGGAGTGCACAGGTTGGGCTGGTTGCTGCCAGGGTGGAGTTCTGTTTGTTGTTGTCATCACCTGTTGTTTTCATTAACTACTGTCACAGACATCTTTTCATGTAAAATCCTTTCCTTAGGATTTTTTCTCCTGAGAAGCTGAAAGGCCTCAGGAACAAAATGTAAACAATGATTATCTGCTGCTGTGGAATGCAACAGGCCAATTGTGGTGGCGTTCGCAGGGCTCCCACGATGAGGGAAGAAACAAGAATGTTGACTCCATGTTTCAGAAGGCTGATTTATTATTTTATGATACATATTACATTAAAACTATACTAAATGAATACAAGAAAGGATTTCATCAGAAGGCTAGCTAAGAATAGAAAAAGAATGATAACAAAGGCTTGTGACTGACCAAGACAGCCCAGACAGCTGACTGTGACAGGCCATTAATTAGAAACAACCACAGATGCACCTGTTGCATTCCACAGCAGCAGATAACCATTGTTTACATTTTGTTCCTGAGGCCTCCCAGCTTCTCAGGAGGAAAAATCCTAAGGAAAGGATTTTTCATAAAACATGTCTGTGACAGAAACTATGCTATGTAGGAGACTTTTTTAAAGAAGGGACATGCAGCGAAATAGCAGCCACAGGACACCTGAATCTTTCCGAGAAAAAGAATTTATTGCCCTTATCAGAAGAAACAAACTTCTTCCTGTGCTGTTAGGATTCAGAAGAAGCAGCTGACAATGACCACACAGAATTCTGTATCTGAATGGAATTTATGCATCATGGATGAGGTGTATGAATATGCAACAGGTTATTGTTTTTAAGGGTTAATCCTTTGTTAATGTGGGTTTATCTTTCAGGCTTGTGCTGCCCAGAAAAAGGTACCCGGACTGTCTGTAACTCTTTGTTTCTATTGTCTCATATTGTCCTAATTCAAATGGTCCAAATTATTATTACTGTAATTGTATTACTATTTTTATAACAATTTTATTACTATTAATTTTTTTAAATTAAAAAATAAACAAGTGATTGGCATTTTTCACACTATAAAAATTATAAAATCCAGCAAGCCCCTGAGCACAAGCAGCCGGGAGACAACAACTGTAGAATTACAAAACTCCTGAAGGCAGCAGGAGAACAAGGCTTCGTTTACAAATGAAAGAACATGGCCAGAGTGGGGATGGGGTTCCTCCAGAGTCATAAGGGAACACCCAAGGGTGAACATCCTTGACAGATACCATCAATCCAGATAAACGAAGTGCCAAGAAAGATACATTTGACTTTGGGGACTTCCCCTGACATGATCAGTGCCTGCCACTACCCAGGAAGCAGCGATTGTCCAGCCCTGCACAGTGAAAGAAACCTTCATACACATGTGGGGTTACAGAAGAAAGTGGGGCAGCTCTGCCTCAGGCATAAACACCCGTATCAAACAGCCCTGCTGGAAACGGCATTGGTGAACAGGGATCCGATGTGACAGAGCTCAGACCCAGGTTCACCCTGTGCTCATCTCAACGCTCTCTCTTTGGCTCAGGGTTTTGGGGACTGTATTTTGGTCATGGAAATAAAACCTTTTGCAGTTATTAGTTTGGATTTCTGGCTGATCATTTATAACACAGGCATTGCTGGAAGCAAGACTTCTCTACAAATTCATTTCCCACAGAGCATGATAAAAATCCCACTGCAGCATCTCCCCTAACTTTAGAAATTACCATTAAATGTTCATTACTGCATGTAATAGAAAAAAGGAAATAGCAGATTTCTTTAAAAAAGACTACATAATCTGCTTGTAAATTCATGGATGTACTTTCTTACATACTCAAAATACTTGTGTCCTCAATTCGAAAGAGCTGAAAAGTTGTTTCACTGCCAATTTAAAAATTTTATCTAGCTTTTTTTGATCTCAGTAGTTTAAAACATTTCCCTTTTTAAGTAGCAAAATAAAGCTAAGACAGAAATGCTGGATATAAGAGACTGTTTAAAGCAGCACAGAGTTTGATTTTGTTTGTTAAGAGGTTCTTTCTAACCACTAGGAGCAGGCTGCCCTGTAAGTCTCAGGCAGTTTGGTGGCACAGAGCAGCGAGCAGCTCTGCAAACTCAGGCCTTACACTCTCCTTCCCATGTAACAAAGTGTGACAGCCAGCTCTGAAACCTGCAGCAGCCAGCTCCTCACTGCACAACTCCCACACCAAACAATCACAGCTGCTCTCGATTCAAGAGAATAAACCAGCTCATTTCCAGGAGTGAGGTAAGGAAATGTAACACCTTGGGCAGGTGTAGCATCTTATTAGACCAACCTGGTAACTGGAATGAAGGGGGGGACACAAAACAGCTTTCAAAAAACAAACCTTCATCTGAAGGCTCATTTGCCTGGAAGTTGCCCCATTCCAGGCATCCAGGTGGTCTAAAACCAGACCCCAGGTGAGTCTGATTGTCCCTAGACCCCCACTGGAACACAGCCAGGACAACATTCAGGATGCCTGAAACAAGGTACCCAAACTTCCCACCACAGGAATCACTTCGGGACCCCCAAAACCCATCTCAAATTGTCTTACTTGGCAGGAGACATCAAACTGTTGTAAAGAAGGTTTCAAGTGTTAAATATCAAAGGTACAGTTTTATTGCTGGGGGTTTATATTGAAAAAGAGAAAGTGACTTCTCCAACAAGCTGACATTAAACTTACAAATCCATTAACTCTCCTAAATGTAGTTATTTAATAGTCAGAGAAAATAAACCAACAAAAACAAATAATCAAAAAACCCCACAAAAAGCCTCAGGAACCCAGATGAAATTTCTAGTACTACTCTTTCTCAAGTCTGAAGTTTGATACTCCCTTATACCAATGAGTGCTCTAAACCAGAGAGAAAAAGATATTTTTTCAAAACCTCATCTATACTCTCTCTAATGGGCAATGCAAAAATAAATGGCAAGAACTGAGACCAAGAATGTGGACAAGGATCTACACTGGGGGGCTTCCAAAAACAAAAAACCAAAAAGATCAGCTATCATTTGCAAGAAAACATCACATCCCTTTTTAGGGAAACACTGCAAAGCAGTGAGTAAATACTTGATTTTCATGTTCCAGGGAATAAAAATCTGCTGAAGAAATCTAATTTTCTGCATTACTGTCATTGGTAAATACAGCATTAGGTGTGAGATGGGTCAATTTAGACTGCAATCGTTTCAGGTGAGTGCAACCAGTGTCTAGCTTAAATCAGCACAAACAACCTTCACTTAAGGTGTAATTCATAGCAGCAAAAAGTAGGACCAAGGGCATAAAAAAGTTAATTACATCTCTTGATGCCTACAGATCCTTGCACACATGATTCTGACAAGACAACAAGTGACACAACTATAACATGATAAGGGACATGACACAGGATCACAAAAATGAAGCATTTATATTCTGTTTCCTCAACTTTATCCAGCTGCTTAGGACCACTTTCTTCTAATAATTGCTTCAAATATTATGTTTTCTCCATATAATACCCTCATCCCATCGTGTGTGCATGTGGCCACTATATAATCTATGAACAGATATATAAAAAATGTGCACACACACACATTAGGGCATACACACACCAAGTGAAGCTTCCAAACAAAGCAGCTTTGGAAAGAAATGGTTTTGGCTCACAATTCTCACATGAAATCAGAGCATTTTTTTTTTTTCCAAAGTCTCCCATTTGAGTCAGAAAAATACACCCATTTAATGGTTATCAGTATCCTGCTTGGTTTGTTGGGACAAACCAAAGCCTCAGCAGGCTCTCTTTAAGATCTTTTTATCAACTACAAAGTCAGAATTCAGCATGTCTGTCAGCTAAAGCTCCTTTTGTACTGGCAGTGTGAGCAGGAACATGCAAACAAATACTAGAGGACACGGCACAATCCAGTGTAGTAATATCTTATTTCCTATTTTCAGCAAAGGACCAAAATTTTCTTTATTTTAGAGTCCATCAACAGGAGTTTAAATGGAAGAAATCACATTTTCCTTAATTCACACAATTAGAAGCAACAACAAGATGTGTTTCCAACATCTGGCATAAGTCACTTCTCATTTTATTGTTTCTGGACAGTAATGTCACCAACCAATTGCTTTGTCTTCTAATTCATTATACCCTTATCAATGTGAACTAGGTTTATTTCTGTATTCCATTTTTCCATGCATCCTTATCAGCTTTCCTCTTCTTGTCCCCATGAACAGCCCTTTCAAAGCCTCACACATTTAGAGATATAAATTAATTTGAGGATACAGAGCCTACAGAGCAAACCCCTTGTTCCTCCCTAGTGGTGCCATAAGGATGCCAGGCCTATTAATGCCATCAAGCAATCAGAGAGATATTACTGGAGAACACAATTAAAAATGAAAACACTCACAAAAACCTCACAGATAAACTCCAGAGCAGCATGGAGTAAAGGCAGATGGATTTGGGCAGTTTTTGTTTCTTAAAATGAGCAAAAAGTCACATATGGTATTAGTCAATGCTAGAAAATGGCAATCACTGAATTTATATTTTAATAAATTAACCCAAATAAGACTACAAAGGTAATACTGGCATTTAACACAGTAGTATTATTACTTTATCATCTTATTTGGATATGATTGTTCCTTTTATATAAAAATGAACCTTCCATTAAGTTTTGACAATTCACAGACTGCAACTTCAATCATGGACCAAAGCATTTCACACATAACTTCAATAAATCAAAATAAACCCACCAAACTAGTAAAGCTTGGAGAAAAAGAGCCATGGCTTATATTAAATACAGCACTACTTAGAGGTAGCTCAATACAAGAAAAAAATCCCACCTGATTTATGTATAATCTTGATATATTTCATATGGTTTATGCAAAAAATAAAGCTCATCATTAATAAAATGCAGTTAATTGGTAAATAAAACATCCTTGCCTATTTAATAGGTATTTTTAACTGAAGGTAAAGACACTTGGGTGGAATACAGTGAGTTATAAACTGAATATGCCAAAACAAAGGTGTGTTTCCAAATGGGAGCAAAGAAGGCTATGGGGCAGAGTGCAAGCAGCAATCACTGCAAACCCAGAACTGAAGCTTAAAAGGCACTGCCTGAAATGGCCACAGCAGCAAAGGAAAAGGAGTGCTCACATTTCCTGGGTGTATCTATAAAATACTTCTTTAAAAGTGTATTAGTTCTATTTGAGGCTACACACAGACTCTAAAAAAGCAATTTTGAAAAGGAGTGCTCACATACCCTGGGTGTATTTATAGAATACCTCTAAAAATGTGTATTAGTTCTGCTATAAAGTACACACAGACTCTAAAAAAGCATTTTTCCAGTGTAACAAACAGTGAGAACTGACAGGAGTCACTTTGGGAAAATGTGAATTTTTGCTCTGGACACCAGCAATGGATCCTCCCATGGCTTCCCCTTCCTAAGGAAAGCTCTTTCTTGGCCTCTTCATCCAGTCTCTTTCCTTTCTTGAATCCTGCCTCTTCCCAGTGCAAAAGAATTACATGAAAAGATATACTCCAGACATAAATGTCCAGATTTTGAAATCTTCAGCAACCATGTTTTAGAAAACAAAAATTTTAAAAAAGAAATTGTAATAAAAAAAAAAAAAAGAAATAAACATGCATGTATACACACATCATTTCTCTATTACACAGAAACAGAGCCAGCCATCCTGGTTAAAGACTGAGAAAAGTGGCAGACAAGTTCTTGAAATAATAAAATTTCCAGGAAGGGGGTTACACAGGAAAAAGCCCCCAAACATTTGAATGTTTTTTCTCCAAACCATTTAAATAAACTGTCTTCCAATTATTTTAAACGAAATGAAATAGAACAAAAATTATTTCTCTTTTAAACAGAAAATGAACCTGAGCAAAGGTTTGTTTTCAGTCATGGTTTCTACATCTCCCTTGCTTTCCTCACTGATAGGAATGCAGCAAGAGAGCTGCAGGTATGCTGAAAATCTGCAAAATATCAGAAAATCCCATTTCCAAAGCCACTGTAAAACCAGCACCAGCAGCAGCAAACTTCTATCACATTTTCATGAACATACACTTGAAATCTGCCAAAACTAATCTGCATGTCTGTCAATGTCTGTCTCACAGCAGATGAGATTTGGTTTCTGCTCCATTCAGACACCATCAATTTCTAAAGAAAAGATTAATCTCACATTTCCTTCACTGCACATAAGGTAAATCCACTCAGAAAACACTGACAAAAACATGAAAAAACCTCACTATGCCAAAGTGCAGATGCAGTGAAAACAGACTTATCTGACCAATTCCCCAAATTGCTCTGTGTTTCAATTTCCTACTGCATGGGAAAAACACTTAATCAGATTCACAAAACCAGATTACCCAATGTCTGAGAATTCTACATCTTTCTGAGACAAAATAACAAAAAAATCTCAAGTAATTCTGAGTACTTTTCTTATTATATGTAGGTTGTATTATTTTTATTTCAGAACAGATGTGAGACAGATTAAGCTGTTTCATTAGGATATTATGGTATCTTTCCCACTGATTATGAGAGAGAATTGGTGGATTAAGCAGGATTATAAAATTAGTTAAAAAACTAGATTCAATAATGGAAGTACAAAGTTGCCCAATCTTTTAGTCAAAGGCAGACCTGTAACAGTAAAAAAAAAAAACTGTGCAAGGTTCTTGACCTCTGAATATTTCAAATATTATTCCTGTTTTGGATTATGTAAAGGCAGTGCAGCATGCATTTTTGTGCATTTTTATATGCATATCTCAAAAGATTTTCTACAAGGCATGCAGATGTGAGCACAGGAAGTTTAAACTTAAAACCAAAATAAATTTTAAAGTTTGAGAGATTCCTTAATTATCTCCAGGTGCTGGAGGTTCCTAATACAGCAAATCAACAAAGTGAAGGCAGAAACACTGCCCTGTGTTATACAACACTGCTATTATGCAACATCCCTGTTCTCTGCAGCAAATACTTTTTCCCTGGCCTCTACAGCTCTGCTCCCAACACACATCTGCAACCACTCTCTATTGTGTTCTATTTGTGAACCCAACTTTCCTAGAAATGGGCTTTAAATTCTGACCATGCAAATCAAGGGAAAGAATTAAGCAGCTTTCTCCATTCCAGTCATTGTGTTCCAACAGAAAATGTAAAAAATAAAAATCTCATTTTTCATTAAAATTGTAGAAATATACTTCAATTAATAATTGTTTAAGTCATAATAAACTACTCTGCCTAAAAGGTGCACAGATCTGTTTTTATTTGGAGATACTCCAAAGCTTTTTGTTTTATGCACAGTCCAAAATCTCCAAAACCCTAAAATGCAGCATTTTTTTTTTTCCCTTTAAATTCAGTTCTGTATCTTCACCACCAAGTTCAAACCTTTGGATTTTCAACAGAACCTGGATATATCCACACACTGTACAGAGTGTAAAAGGTCAGAACATGCAACATGGCAAAATGGGATGATGTTGATGCAGGTTTGGATTTAAAGGGTTTATTCCCTGCAGGAAAAGGTGCTGATATTTAATTGACAAAAAGGGCCTACAGCTTTAAGTTTCACATAGAAACACACAATGCTCAAGAATTTCTGAAACAGGAAAGCAAACTTACATCAAATGGAGGTGCCTCAAATCCCAAAGGAGAGCACCTTCACACAGCCAGTCTGGAGCTCTGTCACAGCTAAGCCTGCTTAGCTGCATGGAACTTACACACTTTAATACCTTCTTTAAACACTTCCTTCAAATTTTGGATTTCTACTACTCAACAAATACCTCTTAATCAAATCACAAATGTTCCTTATTTTATGCTCAAGCTGAACCCTTGACTCATTCCAGAGCAGACATATTTACAGGAGATCATGTGCTTACATACATTATGAAAAACCCTCAAATACTTCATTTCACAGGACTCCAACAGCTCCTGCTTTACCTCTCTGGCTACAGCACAGAAAACTCCTTTCATGAGTGCAGCAGCCTGGAATCTTTGCCTTTCTGCACCTCCCAGAAGCAACTTCTGTGAGCTAAAGTTTCTTGAGCTGTACTTCAAAACATGGAAGCAAGCACAGATTGCATCTCAGCTAGAAAATAGGATTTGGTTTGCTGCCATTTTACTGTTACCAACTGGATACCTTGGTAATGGTAAACCCACAATATTTTTTTTTAATAGAGCATTTTTCCTCCCCCAAAACTTCCCAAATACCCCTTTATTTCAAGTGCTGCTTAGTATTTATCAAGAGGTGTATTATAACCTAAACTTGTCTAAACCTATAACCTAAACTTGTCTAAACCATTATAACCTAAACTTGTCTAAACCATTATAACCTAAAATTGTCTAAACCATTATAACCTAAACTTGTCTAAACCTATAACCTAAACTTGTCCAAACCATTGTAACCCAAACTTGTCCAAACCATTGTAACCCAAACTTGTCCAAACCATTGTAACCCAAACTTGTCCAAACCCTGTCTTTTATTGGGAGTCCCTATGATAAAAGCAGTTCATCTTACCTAGCTGAAGACTCCCAGCCTGGTTTTCATGCTGAAGTGATTACTGATGCTGCCTTACCTTGGAGCTGCTGCTTTGCCAGGAAACAAAACTTTAGGACTGACGTTTAAAACATATAAAAAACATATAAATATGCCATGACAGATAGTAAAAACCTGACTTAGGGAAAGTAGTTTAAAAGAAAAAAAAAGCCTGTCATCCTTGCCAATCCTAAATATCAAAACTTAGTGAATAAAAAAGCCACAGCAGGATCTGTGTGGATGCCCCCCAGTTTCATTCAATGAGCAGCTGCCCTTCCTTGAGAGGAGAATGTTCTGTTTGCTGCTCTCGGGTTGTTCTGAGAGCAGCCAGGAATTCTGCAGCTCCTGCACACCCAGAGGCTCTGCAGCTCTCCCTGCTCATTTCCAGGTGCTCCTGGTGAGCCATTCCTCAAGTCCCTCTTGACTCAAGTACTACTGTTAGGTACACAAGGGATGGACAGGGACAGACAAGAGAGAAGGAAGAGTGATAAGAAATTCTCCAAAAAATTCTTCAGAGGAATTTATTATCAATGGAAGGGAAAAGGACTAGAAGGACTGTGGGAATTTGTAGGGCAAAACTGAAATAGGGAACACAGCAAATTGTCTTTGCTTCAGGCACAACCTCCTGAAATCCTGACTACTAAGAAAACAAAGTTCATATAATCTAGCAACAGTTTCCTTCTGCTCATTCACACTATGGAGCAGAAACACACATTTTAATATACTAAACACAGCTGAGTATCTGAGACACAAAGAGTTGCAAATTCAATGCTGACAAGACAGCTAAACCTTTTTAGTAAAACTTGGCAATTATATAGAGTAGTAACATGTTACAAAGATTTATTTTTCACAACCTTCATCTGATAAATGATTACCAAAAATACCCAGAACTCTTGCAACATTTGCAGGGAAGCTGCAAATACCAACAGAATTTAGGGCATCTTTACTTCACGACCCCAGAAATTATCACTCCCTACCCCTCTCTGCCCCCTTTAATGTTACTCAGGCCCATCTTCTGACAAAACAATGCTGCCTCACATTCCAGTTTCTGGGCCAAATATAGGCAAAACTGTCTCAATTTTCTATAATAACACAACTGAAGGCTGGAAGGGGTAGCAGGGGGCAGGATGACAGTGCTATCATGTGTGATCATGTGAAAAAGTGTGCCTTTATATGGTGAGAAGTGTAAGAAGGTTAAAAATAAAAAAACAAAAAACCAACTAAAAGCAATATTTTCCTACAGTTAACAACTGTATTCAAAGATCATTTTTCCATTTCTCTTAGCAAAAGGAGATTTTATACCTCAGTAGAAACTCCAGGATGAAAGAACTCTTTATTTTGCTGCATATTTTAACATTAAAATCCATTAATCACCAGTGGCCATACCCTAACCTGCATCCAGAGGTGGAGGCTGTGCAGAGCTCTCATCTTCTGGGCACCTCAAGGTTATTTACACACCTCATGTATTCAGTGTAAGAAAAGAAGAAACTAAACAATTGTACATCCACACTGCAGAATAAATGGCCTAGAACATACTACCCTACAATGCTTTCTTCACAATATCCAAGATTTTAAAAGGGCTTTTTAATCTTCTTTTCATAAAAAGATGTAGCAGAAGCACACATACTCATCCAAGACAGAAATCTGTTATCTGCCCCAACAGCAGAGTAGCTAAATTAGCAACTATTTTTATAGCAAAATATTCAAATTAATACCTGCAGTTGTTATGTCTAGACTTAGCTGATGAAGAGAATTAAGGAAAAGCAGTGGAATTGCAGCAAACAATTCAAACATTATTGAATCACACAATGCTCCTAAACAAGGCTGATGAACCCTGCTAAATATCAATGCTTCCCATTTTTATCTTACTGCTGAAGCCAAGGAGTTAAAAAAAACCAAAAACCCCAACAAATCTGATCAAACACCTGCTAAATTAAGGGAACAGTCAAAGAAAATAGCACTTATAAAACTATTTTGATCAAATAAAGTTCTGAGTGCAGATTACTCATGTGAAGATCTCCAGAACAGTGAGTCTGCTTCAGTTAAGATATGGAAGTCTAGCATATATGCAAACTTTTTTTTTTTTTTTGCCACTGTATGGTGTGAAAAATTAATGCATAACCCATTTGCTGGTGGTCAGGCTGAAACTGTTCAATCCCATGAGAAACAAACTTACAATAGCAAAAAAAAAACCCAAAACCCAGTGCTGTTTATTGTAGTTTCAAGCTCCCAGTGTATAAAATTATAGGTATCACTTGAGCAGTCCTAAGCTTTGTCAGAAATTTTCACCTATTTTCAAACATAACCAACCTATACATTTCTCCTATAACAAGAAACCTTCAATACTAGAACACTTTCTGAACTGATGGGTGATGTACACACATCTCATCCAACAGGAAATGAATTAGAAATGCATTTTCTTTTAACTGGAATGACAGACCCAGTTTGTTCCAGGAATGTTTTCTGATCTTTGCTTGTGGATTATGAGCCATGCAAATGCCTATATATGGTTATGTGTGTATATGTATAAAAACTGCTAAAAAAACACTTCAAAATTCTTTAGTAAACAGCCTTTGCTTTTACCATTTAGTAGAGTTCAATAAAACTTTCTGTATCAATACATTTCTCAGCAAAGTCAAGCTCACACAAAGCATTTCAAGGAGAAAGAGTTCAGTGTCAGATTCTCCCTAAAGACAAAAGTCATCCATCTCCCCATGAGAACAACCATTCAGTAGAACAGCACATCACCAGAGAGATTCAGTTTTGAAAGCTGGAGTTCACCAAAAGTCCAAAATCCCTCAGATTTTCTCTCCTACTTCATATCTCCTGCCTTGAGAATATCAGCAAGTTTTCCTGTCAAAAGCAGCATTTTCATCTCCAGTTTCAGGTCAGTATTTTCATCTTACTACACAGAAATTTTGGCAGCTGTGGCTTCTATCAGTCAGGAATCTACAAGGGTATTACTAGAAATAGCTACTTCATTTATTAGGCTTAGATTTGCTGAGGAGACCAAAATATTGGCATCCAGCCATAGAAAAAGATGGTAAAATATGGTTTGATGCCTGATTCTAGCATGACTTTAGCTCCAAACTCTGTAATTGAGGAACAGCGCAAACATTGCAGAATAAACATCCTCATTGAGGCTGCACTCCTCTCCCTGCAGTTCTGCACAATCCCCAACTTTTCTTCTGGTGCAACCATAACATTTCACCAGTCTCTGTAAAGAAGTTGCTTACAAACATGGCCCAAAGGAAGAACTTTTCAAAGGTAAGTGCTGATTTTTACCAGGATGGGGGAAGGAGGACAAGGGCAGAGTGGTTGCTGTTTTTGTGACCACACAACCTGAGTGCAGCCACAGCTGCTGAGGGAACCTCAGCGCTGAATTGCTGAGCTGACCCAAATCCAGACTAAAAGTGCTGAGACCAAAACCAGAGCAGCCTGGCTCGAGCCCAGCTGTGTGCTCCCCCCCATGACCCCTCCTTGAAGCCAACACAAACATCTGATCACCACAGTGGCCATGCACCCAAAGAACTGCTCAGTGTTGTGAGACCATTTTAGCTCACGTTGGTCAACACTCAGAGCAGCCTGGCAGGCACTGGCTACTGAGATTCCAGGGAATGGCTCCACTGACCAGGAGGAAAACCAAAGGATCAGAAACAGGGGAAACAGGCATTTCCACTGGGCAATGCCATGGCAGATTACTGCACAGATCCACAGCCCTCAGGCTGTAACTCCAGCACTCCCATTAGCTGGGGCTGTGCTGCTGCTTGGGCAGCTCCTGTCAAACCCCAACTGCAGCTGAACACTCCTGTACCCACAGTAAAGGAAACACAGCTCACTGTGCTGCCAAAACTGCACATGGACACAAAACTATCCCAAACACCAACTGCTAAAGACTCCTTGTTAGCCAGTCTCTGGCCTCTTGCAAAAAAAGAACACATGAACATATTCTTTTGTATAATGTTTCTTTTGGATTTGGGATAATGATTTAAAGGAATCCTCAAATGCTTAAACTGCACAAACATGGGTTAATTCATGTACCCCTGTGCTCATACTGAATTATATAAAACATTATTATGAAGAATTGATCAGTACCAACAAATCCATAGTTCTGCTTTTGGCCCATCCTGGCAGACCATCCTGCTGAATTTGATGGCACTCACTTTTGGGTAAAGTCCCAGGTGAGTGACCAAGAGCCACTGAAATTCCAGGTTTGGATTACACCTTGGTACTGCACACAGGACCATAATTCAGGGATGGATTTCAGAAGAGCTGATCTGTCAGCCTCTCCTCAGGCTCACCAGCACCCAGGGCAGCCCAGGCCAGAGCCAGGGATTTCCCATCTCCTCTCTCCCACCTCACTGGTTCCAGAATCTGTGTTTAACATCCAGCCCAAAACAGAAAAGTGACCCAGATAAACACAAACACCCTATTTCTGCTCATAGAAAGGGTAACCCTCTACAGCCATCTCCACCACTGCACCAACTTCTGGATAGGCAGAAGAATATTATAATTTTAATGATTTAAAATGACCTAAAATTATAGGTTAAATAAATTTACAACTATACTGATAATATTTGCAAAGCTCCAGAAGTTAATAAAATTTTTGAACCAATATACTTCATTATACTGAAGACTAATTAAATAGCACCATTGACATTGCTTTTGACATTAAAATCAACTAACAAAGTGAACAGAAAATTGAAAGTCTTCAGATTTAACAACAGGGTATGGAAAAAAATCCTATTTAAAGGAAAAATGAAGTTAAAGTTCTAAAACTCTTTTACTGATAGAAAAAATGTACAGGGTTACTTGATGCAATATATAAGAGAGGAAGAAATGTTTTCATTTGTGTCTAAAGAACATGAAAAATTGCTCATACTTTTTAAAACAGTCCATCTATATGTGTAAGAACACTTTGTATGTAATTGTTGGAATAACACAAGCTTTCTCAGGGTTAGACAACAGTGATGTTCAATATTGTAGGATCTTTCCTTCTACTGGTGAGAGAAAATGTGATAAAGCCCCAGTGAGTGGAAGTGCTCAGAACAAAGCCCAGAGGTGGAACAGCAGCAGGATGAGTTAACTGAGGCTCACAGCACTGAGGATCCCCAGGATCCCTCCACACTCAGACTGAGCTCCTGCTCACTGGCAGGACTGGAATCACTGCAAACTCACTGCCTGCACAGCAAACTGCCAGCACAAGTGCTGTCAGCACAGCAGAGGAACCATCACTGCTCTGCTGTAAATCCACACTTCAGCCCCACTCCAGGTTTCACAACAGCAGGACTGGGACACCCAGCCCCGTGTGCAGAGCAGGCTGAACCAGAAGTGACATTATGAAATGCTGAGTAGCTTTTTTAAATATTAGTGAGCAAGAACAGACTGCTGGGAAGTTCAGCACCACTTGGGACTGTGGATGCTCCAAACTGAAGTGAAATTACCAGCAAAACACAAATCAAAACCAGTCAGTACTTCTCTGCTCTTGCCTTCAGATATTTTCTATGAGAAGAAGCAAAACCCAAGGTTATCTTAATGTTTTAATCTTTTGAAGGACCCTTGGCACATCTCCTCCCCCCACCACGCTCAGTGTCTGTATTAACCACACCAACCAGGCCTGCAGATCTGTGTTTTTATTTCTGTTAACATAACAATCCAGTGTCAGGAATGCAAACATGGCAAATAAAGAACAAATTCTGTAAAATTCACAAACACACTGCAGATAGCTTCCAGCTTGTTTTCACAAGTAGTTCTCTAAATGATAACCTCTATCTGAGCAAGGCCAAAACAATTCTCATTTCCACTGTTCTCTTGATATTCCCTACATACCTGGCTAGCAGATGCACAAAATGAAATATTTTGCATGGAATCATCCCAGTACAGATTTAAATTTTATTCCTTCCATTTGGCTACTCAGCCTAATGTCTTCTGCATGAGAGAAGACTCCTCTGCTGGGATGGGAACAAAACAGGAGAATTCTCATCCCCTGCTCAGCCCAAGGTCTCCCTGCTGCATTCCTGGTACCTCTACCTCAAGCACAGTTCAGGATTATTGGGCTTTTACTTCCTGTGCTGATAGCACAAAGACAAAGCTGATGAGAAATTTTCAATCCCAAGAGTCCAATATTGACTGCTCCAAGGGACCAACACTTCAGACAGCAGGGAATGGCTGATATTTGAGCAAAAGCTTTCAGCAGCTCTATGAGGAGTTACTCACACCTAACATTCTCTGCACCTCTAAGGTTTTTTCTTCTCCTCCCTATCTTTCAATACTTTATTTTTAGTATCTATATTTTCAGATCTTCTCATTAGAACTGTTACAACACAACTGAACAAGATGTTAAGAACCAGATTTAATAATTATATATTCTCAGAGTAAGATGATGACAGAATATTGCAGCAGACCACCAAGAAGTAAAAACCAGTTTACTTGAAAAAGAACTGAGGAGCAGGGAGCCCTGGAGTATTTTGGCACAGCACTTGTTGCACACTATAAACTCCCTGACAATATTGCCTCTCTCAAAGGAAGGATAGAGCATAAGTTAAACATAAAAGTTAGAGCATTGAGTTAAGCATAAAGGAATACAAATATGCTGCAAGAAGGATGAGGAATTACTGCCTACACAAAAAAAACAGATTCCCAAACAGTACCCACAACTGCAAGCAAGGATACAACGAGGTACAAGACTTGCAGAGCACAGAACTACTTACCTATGACAACTCTGTCAGACAGATGTGTTCAAGCAACTGCTAATATTAAAAAATACTGTGTTTGAGACTATACAACTATTTATTGATATCAATCAGCACGAGAGAAATAACATACACCTCTAAGGAGGCAGGAAGTTTAATGAGCTCTCTCCAAGGGAAAAACGCTGAGCTATTTTTTTCAAGCTGAACACGTCCCTTAGGTTTGCTCCCCACGCACAGGCTGGTGAGTCTCGGCCAGGGAATGTGACACCACGATCACCAGCCCCTCCACCATGCCAGCAAAGCGTCTGCTGCACACGGCTGTGTTATTACACCGCGGGGAACACACTCCAACCACAGGGAGGTTATACAGTACAGAACGTGAGTAACAGACCTCTCGGGATCCATAAGAAAACCGAAAATAATACTTTCCCATTCTTTTACCAGAGTCGGTTAGTCCTACATAACTAAAACCGTTCTTTACTGGCAAATGCAGTTATGTCACTTGGTATCTGCGAAGCTTAAATGCTAACCTAGGTAGCATTATACGTCTGTGGCCATTTCTTCTCTCTCCTTAAAACATAAAGGATTATCCTTGTAAAGAACCACATAAATAAAAAACTCGAGGTATCTAACACGGCTCGTAATGGCCAGAACTTCCCAGCCCTATGTTCAAAGCAGCCACAACCCGATCTCCAGTCGGACTCAAGGCGGGGAGAGCAACAATCTTAAGAACCAGTAACATTAAAAGAAGTAGAAAAAGCCGGGATCGAGAGCCTGGGGCGCAGCCACCGACAGACACCTGTGCAGGGAAGAGCACAGGGGCCCTGCTGCCGCTCCCAGGCCCGGCCCTCGAGCACAGCCCACCACGGGGCCCGGCCGCAGCACCGGGCCCTAGTTCGGCTCTCGCCGCTGTCCCGGGCGCCCCGGCCCGGGGACCCCCCGTTCCCGCCGGCGGCCCCCGCCCTACCCCGGCCGCGCCGCTCCAGGGCCGCGGCCTAAAGATGGCGGAGGCGGCCGCGCTTCCCCGGCTGCTCCCCCGCCCCGCCCGACACTGAGCCGCACTCACCGCCCAGCCAGCCTCTCGTACCGGGACTCCGCGCCCCACCAAAGCCTCGCCGCCCGCCTCGTCCTCCTGGCTCCGGCAAACTCCGCCGCCGCCGCCTCACGACCCGCGGCCGCCCGCCATCTTCCCTCCGCCTCCCCCGCCAGCAGCGCACGCGCCCCACGCCAGCGCGCACGCGCACTAGGCCAGGGCGCGCGGGCGGGGGCGCCGCTCCTAAAGGGCCCAGGGCGGCAACGCGCGTGCGCACCGGGGGTGGGGCGTGGCGCGCGCCCCTTCCGCGATCAGACCCGGCAGGCGCACCAATCACAGGGCGAGGGCGCACAGAGCGGCGCGCAGGCGCAGAGTGCCCGGCGGGGCTGGACCGCGTGTGGCGGGGGCAGAGGGGGCGCCGAGGGTCCGTCAGAGCCGCCGGGCCGGGACCCGCCCGCGGACACTCCCGGGCCCCGCCGGGCCGGGATCTGTCCCCGGACACTGCCCGGACCCGCCGGGCCGGGATCTGTCCCCGGACACTGCCCGGACCCGCCGGGCCGGGATCTGTCCCCGGACACTGCCCGGACCCCCGGGCCGGGATCTGTCCCCGGACACTGCCGGGACCCGCCGGGCCGGGATCTGTCCCCGGACACTGCCGGGACCCGCCGGGCCGGGATCTGTCCCCGGACACTGCCCGGACCCGCCGGGCCGGGATCTGTCCCCGGACACTCCCGGGCCCCGCCGGGCCAGCCGGCTCCAGCTTGCCAAAAGAGGCACTACCGGCGGCCAGAGCGATCATTGCTCCCGGGCACGGCCGTGTTGTGCGCTGCTCCGTGACAGTTCTGTCACGCTCACCAAACGCCCAGGCGCTACCGGACACTCCGCCTGCTGGGGCTCCCACAAATACCTTTGGAGTTGCTGCCCAGGGAGGCGGTGGAGCTGCCCTCTCTGGAGGTGTTTAAGGGAAGACTGGAGGTGGCACTCAGTGCCATGGTCTAGTTGGCAGGGTGGTGTTCGCTCAGAGGTTGGACTCGATCTCAGAGGTCTTTCAAACCTGGTTGATTCCGTGATTCCTTTCTTTGTCCCTGTTCCCGGGCTTCAAAACACAAGCAAAACCTACTAATCTCAAAGTTTGTAATAATCTATTTGTGTTGGATAGTGCAAACTCCTGAGATCATTTACAGGTCAGTAGGTCTGTTACACTCCTCCTAAGGGTTCTTACAAAGGTGTCATCAAGTAGTAACACGAGTGTAGACAGAGAGGTGCAGAATGGCTTTTTCCCCTGAATTAGTTTTGATTAAGACCTAAGAGTCTGTGTGTTTAGATGAAAATGTCAAAGCTGCTTGAACAGAAACATTTTACAGAGCAAACCTGGTTCAGCAGGGGCAGCTACTGGGAAGCATATGCTGTACCCAAAGGGGGCACTAAGCTTTCTAAAAATAAAGATTTGTCACCTTGGTTTTTCTTCCTCAGTTATAATTACTCTGACCATGTTAAAGTTGCATGTGTGGTTTGTAGGCTTGGAGGAGCCACTGCCACCCCAGTTCCTACACAAATCTCTTTGAAGTACTGTGCTCCAGGTGAGGTGAGCCCAAACCAGAACAGCATCTCAGCACAGCAGCAACATTACATTTCTAGTAAGACACAAAAGAATATTTTATTTGTCTCCCTTTTGCAAGATCAGTGAGACTATAGCTTATTATCACACATACACAAGTAACCTTAACACCTGTCTGTCTTTTTCTCCCAACATTCCTTGTGCAAAATTTTCCTTCTTTCAGGTGTGGTGGTAAAATTACAAGACTTTTGAAAGGGCTTGTTTAAGAAGTTTATCCTACACTAAAATCTCTGAATGTCCCAGCAGCTGAGCTCTGGTAGCACTGGGTGTGTGATCCCCACAGGCAGCACCAGGAGCCAGCCCTCCACTGTCCCATTATTTATAGTTTGGCTTCGTCTCAGTTTTAGGGCAGTTATAAAGAGTCCATCCCTCTGAGGGTGGATACTTGGCTGTGCCAATGCCAACATCAAAATTATTTGGTTTCTTCACCTTTTTCTTTCTGTAGTAGGATACAGATTGGATGTCTGCAAGGGCACAGAACAGGGGAGCAGAGAGGGAGATGCTTTCTCACTGTGATTGTAGTCACACCTCTGCTCTGTCCTAAACTGCACTGGGGTTATTACACTCTTGGAATCCCCAGATCTCCAGGATCTATTCATTAAAAAGCTCCTCATTAACAAAATTATAATATGTAAACTAATGTTTATAAAACACACAACTTTAATTAAAAATATCTTTTAATTTGCACTGAACAATAATAGAAAAATATTGAAGCTGTAAAAATTCACTGTCCAGATCAAACAATAAAACAAACAAAAAACCACCACAGATACTGATGCTGCTCATCACTGAACCTTCTGAGAACCAAGAACAAGTTTCTGCATCCTTTAGAAGTTCCTAAAAAACACAAAATCACATCCACATTTCTGCTAAAAACCAAAAACATTGAAAATGTACAGCATGGGGAGAGGGATTAGGGAAGAAACAGATACTTGAGCCACTGGGAAAAGTTCTTTCAGGTTCTTTGCTCTCTCAATTTAGGGGGTCCTTGCCAACATACACATGGAACAAACCTAAAGGACAATGGTGATCTCCAGTCTGAATGCACCTGTGGCAACACAGCACTGGAGCACCCTGCACCCACAAGTAGCCTGGCTCAGCTGGGAGCTGGACTGATCCAGAGGGCTGAGAAACAGCCCAGGTCCTGAGGATTCTGTGCTCACATGAAGGGGCTGAGGGTTACCCTTAATACTGGAAGCTGCGTTTAGTCTGGATGTCATCGAGAATCTGTTGTAACTCTTCATCCTCAAACCGGCCCTCCAGGCTGCAAGGGAACAGCAGTGAGGAGCCATTAAAGGGTTCAGAAATCATCTACTAAACGTTTCAGAAATTATCTCTCCCCCTTGATTCATTTCAGTCATAACTCTCTCCTGTCTGTCTCAACACACCATCACCCACCTGTGTGACCACCTGTAACATCCCTGTAAGAAGAGTGCTCTAATCCCTATGCACTGCTTCTTCTTTACATGACAAAACTCCATTCTTCCCAGAAATTTCAAAATGTGTTTTCAAAAAAGCAAGGCAAGGGTAAGCAGACCTCTAAATGAAGTCCATGTAGCTGCATGCTCATAAGCCAGCCCATTCTTGCTATGAAATCTTAACAGAAAATCATGGAATGGTTTGGGTTGGAAGGGACCTTGAAGATCATCTCATTCCAACCCCCTGCCATGGACAGGGACACACTGCACTATCCCAGGTTGTCCAGAGCTCCACCCAGCCTGGTCTTGGACACTTCCAGGGATCCAGGGGCAGCCACAGCTTCTCTGGGCACCCTGTGCCAGGGCCTCATCTCCCTCACAGGGATGAATTTCTCCCCAGTATTTAATTTAAATCTACTCTCTGTTGAAGTCATTCCCTCGTTCTGTCACTACTCCTGTAAAAAGTCTCTTTCCATCTTTCTTGTTGGCTCTTTCCAGGCACTGGGAGCCCACATTTAGGTCATCCCAAAGCCTTCCCATTTATATAATGACAAATAAGGAAAAAACTGTAATTCAGATGAATGTTTCATTCCCTCCTCTATCTCAGGCCATGGGGTAACCAACCAAGACACGCAGAAGCTACTGCTCTCCCCTACATTATCCACAGAACAGTTCATTTGCTCCAATGGAAAAAACTCCAAGGAACACAAACACAGCCAGCAAGAACCCAAATTTAAGAGGTTTACACTTGAAGAGAGGGTACCAGGGCATGGCTGGCTATAGGTAGCAGGGAGGTGACAGCAGCCTTTGTACAATGTGGAAGTGCTTACCTGGGAATCAGAGCTTTTGCTTCCTCAGCTGTCTCAGGACACAAGTTAGCCAAACATGCCAGTTCAAACTTATGGAGCTTCTTCTGCAGCAGTAAGCTGTAAGGGAACACAATTTGATGGGATTACAAGACAGAAATATAAAGGGGCTTAAACTGAAGCAAATGCTTCTCTTTTTGCACACTGCTTCTGGCACTGAAGTAATTTTTTTCAGCAGAAAAGACTCATTATGTAAATGCATAGAGGAAAAAATAAAGTCCTATCTGCTAACTCAATTTCCCCTGAATAATTCTGCGAAGTCTAGAAAATCCTCCCATTTAATGCAATCAGCTGTCAGTGAAATACTGAAAACAAAGCACTTCAGAAGGCTTGACCTGGACAAAGCATAACCCTCCATCAAGAACTTCTTGCCCCAAAGACTCAATTAAAGAAGAAATCACTCAACACCACTAAGATGTACTTCTGCTAAAAAATGCTGGTGTTAGAATGGTAGGTGCTGCTGCCTGTTTCTTGTCCCCAACAAACCTCTCCTGTCGAAAAGCAAGTTGAGTTAACATTCAGGCAATGCAGTCAAACCTCCACTCAACACTCACTGCAACTGGTTCAGCAAGAGAAGCAAGAAAAGCTCTTTTGCAAGGTTTTATTCCAGCAGGGTAACACAGCAGCTGAAGGGAAACCTGGCTAGAAGGAGAGTGAACCAGGTAGAGCAGGCAGCTTAAAAAAGGGAAGGGGCAGGAGGCAGAGCTAAAGGCTCCAGGGAAAGAGGGGTGGCCACCAGGAATGCCAAGCCAGTGAGGAGACAGGGGAAGGAGAAACCAGAGGAAGCTGCAACACCCAGGTCCATTTGGGAGTCTGCTTTTTCCTCCAGGAGGGCTGACTCTATGCTAAGTAGTTACTGGTGTTTCCAGGGCTGGGGACTTAGGATTGACCAAGGGAGAGAGTTCAGGGGATACTACATGTGAAAAATGCCAATCACTTGGTTTTAAAATTTTAAAAGTGTAATAGTAATAAAATGGTTATAAAAATAGTAATATAATTAGAGTAATAAGAATTTGGACAACTTGGATTAGGACAATATGAGACAATAGAAACAAAGAGTTACAGACAGTCCAGGTACCTTCTTCTGGGCAGCACAAGCCTGAAAAAGGACCCACGTTAACACAGGATTAACCCTTAAAAACAATAACCTGTTGCATATTTCTACACCTCATACATGATGCATAAATTCCATTCAAACACAGGATTCTGTCTGGTCAGCATCAGCTTCTTCCTCTGAATCCAAACGTGCTTTCGAGGCAGGGGGGGAGAAGTTCTTTTTTTTCTGATAGGAGGGCAATAAATTCTATTTCTCTGAAAGATTCAGGTGTCCTGTGGCTGCTATCTTGCTGCCAGTCCCTTCTTTAAAAAAGCATCCTACATATCATAGTTTCTATTTTAACATTTTTTATAACCCAAAACTATATTTAACACACTACTTATGAAAATTAACACAGCATTACTTTCTGACACAACACATATAATATTCATTTTAATCTTTGCGAAAAGCCAATCATAAAATATGCATTTTTCACACCACAATTTTGTAAAGCCAGACCAATGTGAGGGATCCAATTCTGTAACACAGTGTTTGTTACACCCTGACCTCAGTTGAAGATTGCAATGCAAGATGTTTTCCATTGCCACTGCATGGCAGATTACCTTTGTCAAGTGGGCAGTTTGCCTTATCTCTCTCTTTGAGTGACCACAATCACACCTCCCTGGGGAGGGGACATTGCTGATAACAGCTATTGAATGTCACTGCATGGCTGATAAGAACTACAGCATCCCATTGGGAGATGTGAGCCCAGAGGGAGGAGCCAAGCATTCCTACCCAGATATAATCCAGAGGTTTTGAGACACCAGCATGGCTTCTGCACTGGATTCCCAGAGGAACAGCAGCTGCCTCTCCTTCCACGGGATCTTCAGAGGAAGAATCCATCCTTCTCTACAGGATCCCTGCTCCAGCAGAACCACCCCTGACACTGCAGGAGGGCTGAGCCACAATTCCAATGGGACTGCCACCAACACCCTGACCCACAGGGTGTCAGGTTGGGTTCTGACTCTGTCAGTGTTGCTCTAGTGTACTGCATTGTTTATTTCATCCTTTAATTTATTTTTCTCTTTTCCCTATTAAAGAGCTGTTATTTCCTACTCCCATATTTTTGCTTGAGAGCCCCTTAATTTAAAATTTACAGCAATTCAGAGGGGTGGGGAGGGTTCACATTCTCCATTTCAGGGGAGGCTCCTGCCTTCCTTAGCAGAGTTCTGTCTTTCCAAACCACGACAGCCTCTGGGCTCACCTGCGCACGCTGGCGATGGTCTCGCGGTTTTTGAAGCGGCTGAAGCGCGCTGTGTAGTTCAGCGTTTTCATGAACACCTCCGACAGCTCCTGCTCGTCCTCCGCGCTCTCGTTCTGCTGCTTGCGGTGCTCCAGCAGCATGTGCACCTCAGAATTCAGCAGCGTTTCCGCGGTTTCAAATTCTGCAGGGCGAATGAGGGAAAGCCAGCATGGAAAAAGGTGCTTGAAAAGCGGAATTGCATAAGTTTTGTGTGTAATTTAGATCTGGGTAATACAGAAGTGAAAATGTCTCTCATGGCAGTTGTGTGACTGTGGCAGCCCCAGTGACTGGGTGGCATTTCATATTGAAAATGCTGATAAAAATTACACTTTGAGTGACAGCGTCTTTTTGACCATATATTTTACACTTGCAGCCCTTACATTCAGATTTTTTCATATTTGTGCAGTATGTTTTCTTCACCCAATTTTGGCAGAAGTAATGCATGACTTGCTACAGAAAAAAATATCTAGAACTCTAAAACTCCACCAAATTCAGAAGTGATGCCACACTCTTTACTTCAAGAGTTTGAAGTAAATATGAATGCTGTTGAATGTCTTTAAAAAGGCTTAATTTACCTGAAAAGTTAATTAACCTACTGAAATTTTATAACCAGAAAAAAAAAAATTTAATCAATCTTAAAAATTCTCCCCCTCCTTCAGCCAACTTTGAATTCATCCATCATCACCATAATCACTGTATGCATTCCAATTACAAGAACATCTTTCAACATCACAGTATGAGCTGTCCAAAGCAACAGGGTCAGAAGCTGCATCCCAGAGTGCCTGACATCACTGTTTTATACAAGCATATACAAGGACTGTTAGAAAGGGGCTGCCAACTCTTATTTGGCATTGAACAGTAAATCAGCTTGGGCTAAACATGAGATTTTAGCATTAAAATAACCTGAAAAAAATAGACTTTCAGAACTTCCCTATTGTTCATAACTCAACATTGCAGTAATGCACCATGGTGTCCATTTCCCCACCCCCTTTTTTTTTCAGGGTGGCTATGAGGGATAAATACATTTCTAGAATTTATACTGAATTAATTGTCTGAAAAAAGAAATATACAGACAATAAGTGTCCATAGTTACCAATTCTGGATCTGGACAGCTGATTTCCTAACTGCAGCAGTATTCACAGATTTCCAGAACCGCTTAGGTTGGAAGGGACCTTAAAGCCCATCCAGTGCCACCCCTGCCATGGGCAGGGACACTTTCCACTGTCCCAGGTTGCTCCAAGCCCTGTCCAGCCTGGCCGTGGGCACTGCCAGGGATCCAGGGGCAGCCACAGCTTCTCTGGGCACCTGTGCCAGGGCTCACCACCCTCACAGGAAAGAACTGCGTCAACAAACATCACTGAAAAAGCTTATATAAAAAACCAATAACCTTTTCACTATAACCTGACAGGGCTTTTTTTTTTTTTTTTTTTTAATACCCGACACACACGTAGCGGCCCACCTAAGAACCACCACATTCTAAAAATCATGAGATCCTTAAATATACACAAATCATTTACTATGCTGATTTTTAACACTCGGGGCTTAGTAGCTGCTGGAGGGACGTTGAGCAGCGCTCCGGTGCAAGAAGCCGCTCGGCAAGGCTCGCACCCTCACAGGCAGCCGCTGCCAGCCTCCAACCACCACCCGACCCCCGAGCCCGGGCTCCTCGCCACCCCCGCTCGCACCTTTGGGGAAGACGAGCTGCGAGGCGTCCTCCTCCACATCCGCCGTCCGCGGGTCGCTGCCGCCCGCCGCCATCACCGGAAAGCCACGGCGGAAAGGGCGGCCCCGCCTCACGGGAGGGCCGGCGGCTCTCGGGGCGGGGCAGGGAACGGCTCTGCCCGGGTGAGGGCTGAGGGCAGTGCCTGGATGAGGGGCAGGAACGGCTCTGCCCGGGTGAGGGCTGAGGGCCGTGCCTGGATGAGGGGCAGGAACGGCTCTGCCCGGGTGAGGGCTGAGGGCCGTGCCTGGATGAGGGGCAGGAACGGCTCTGCCCGGGTGAGGGCTGAGGGCCGTGCCTGGATGAGGGGCGGGAACGGCTCTGCCCGGGTGAGGGCTGAGGGCCGTGCCTGGATGAGGGGCAGGAACGGCTCTGCCCGGGTGAGGGCTGAGGGCAGTGCCTGGATGAGGGGCAGGAACGGCTCTGCCCGGGTGAGGGCTGAGGGCCGTGCCTGGATGAGGGGCAGGAACGGCTCTGCCCGGGTGAGGGCTGAGGGCAGTGCCTGGATGAGGGGCAGGAACGGCTCGGCCCGGGTGAGGGCTGAGGGCACTGCCCTGGTGAGGGGCGGGAATGTCTCTGCCCGAGTGAGGGCTGAGGGCTCTGCCCCGAGGGAGAGGCGGGAACGGCGCTGTCCGGGTGAGGGCTGAGGGCACTGCCCTGGTGAGGGGCGGGAATGGCTCTGCCCGGGTGAGGGCTGAGGGCTCTGCCCCGGGTGAGGGCACTGCTCCGGTGAGGGGCACGAACGGCTCTGCCCTGGTGAGGGGCGGGAATGTCTGTGCCCGGGTGCGGACTGAGGGCTCTGCCCCGAGTGAGGGGCAGAAACGGCTCTGCCCGGCTCAGGGCTTTGCCCCGGGTGAGGCGCTGAGAGCTCTGCCCGCGTAAGGGCTCTGCCCCGGTGAGGGCTCAGGGCTCTGCCCCGGGTGAGGCGCTGAGGGCTCTGCCCATCATGAGGGCTGAGGGCGCGGCTCCTTCTCCCTCTCTCTGAAGGGCAAGGGGCCCGTTCTACCCTGGGCGCTGCTGAGGATAAAAGAGCTCGGTTGCCGCTGTGGGGCACTGAGGGGAAGCAGCGGGAGCAGAAAGGCTGAGTGCTCTCCCAACAGAACAGCTCAGAAGTGTGTTTGAGCTCGCTTAATAATTAGGTGCTTTTAGAGAGGGAAAGCAGCGGGATGCTGAACGTGTTATGTATGAACAGAGAGCAAATAGCTGTGACAGACCAAGACTCAGCAAGTCCATAACAGGAGGGTGTAGCAGGTGGGGGTCGGCCTCTTCTCACAAGCGACAGGACGAGAGGACATGGCATTAAGATGGCCATGGGGAGGCTTAGGCTGAATATCAGGAAAAATTTCTTCACTGAAAGGGTGATTGGACATTGGAGTGGGCTGCCCAAGGAGGTGCTGGGGTCACCGTCCCTGCAGGTGTTTAAGGAAAGATTGGAGGTGGCTCTTGGTGCCATGGTCTGGTTGACACGGTGGTGTTCGCTCAGAGGTTGGACTCGATGGTCTCAGAGGTCTTTTCCAAAAGAATCAATTCTGTGATCATGACCCACAGTCTTAAAAGGCACGAACCAGGGCCCAAGAGCAGGAGTCTGGGGACACTGAGGGGAAACAGCACTCGTCCTTTACATGAGCAAACTCTTCTTCTGCTCTCTCCTTAGGAAATTATCAAAGAGCTCAAAGCTGCACTGGTGCCCTTCACCAGACTGCACAGCAGCATCCATCTGCCCAGGAGCACCTGAGGACGCCGAGGCACCAGAAGCATCTTCATTCACAGCAGTGGATCAGGCAGCTCCATTTCACTACCAGAACATCCACCAGCTGGACAACAAACCCCTAACCTTAGGAAAACCTTGACTGTGCCAGAATTTCTGTCTAGCTCACTGTGATTAATAGACCTTGGACTGTAAGGAGGGAGTATGGATATCATAAATAACACACTTCATAAGGAAGGTTAATTTTCAGACTATCCAGAAGCAATCTACAGGCCCCTAGAAGTTGTAGGCAGGCTGAAAATTAAGATAATTCTCCCAACAGTGCCAGCAAAATAACTTATGGAGCAGTGTTTTCCCTAGGGAGCTCACATGTAAATGCCTAACCTAAGACTCTTAAAGTAATCATCTTATCAGCCCTTACTATGTCATCCTGTGCCCTAAAGAAAGACAAAAATAGACTGTTGAAGGATTTATGATGAAAACACTCCTGTTCTCATAAACTTGTATCTGAGCCTAGGTGAATGGTTTCCTGCATGCTGGGAAAAGGAATGAATTAAAAATAAATTAGAAGAATATGAAGAGATCAAATAATAGATTTTTTAATATTTGTTATCTGGATAATGAGCATGGCAGAGAAACTGACTGGAAAGTAATTTGCTAAGTGATACAAGCAGAAAGACATTGAGGAAGATGGAATGGAAATATTTTGGGGAACATCTGGCAAATTAAACTATTTCAATTAGGCTTATGAGAAAAGAAGGAAATCCATGCCAGATTGAGGAGAGAAGCATTTAAAATCAGTTGGAATCCTGATGGCTTCTCAAATAACCTGTCAACTCAGAGCATTGTGATTCTCAGAGCAGTAGGTAGCTTACAGAAGTTTAGGTTGCTAATTTCCCTTTTTGTTTTTCCCCAAGGATCCATTCTACTTAAGTATACAAACCCAAGATTTTACAGGTACAGTTAAAGAGGCTATCATGAAAGATTAAGTTTATTATCATTGATGTGTTTGGTTAAGGTCTCAAGAACAAAATAAAAATGTTCCTGAATGGAAGCTGCTTCCCCCCAATTTTTTTTCTTTGTAAAAGAATTTTAAAAATAAACTTATAAACCCCATAGTAAATATTGCTCAGCTGCTGCAACAAACCAAACATAGCACAATACCTGGCCTTTTGTTATTTTTAAAATGCACTGGCTTCTTCATCACTAATAATGACTATTTTGGCATTTATCAACAAAATATGCATAGAAAAGTGAGGTGAGCTTGATTGAAATAGTCACTGAGTAAAGAAACTTTCAGGCAGCTTTACTGGTGACATCCTAAAATAAACCTATTGAAAACAAGAATACTTGGCTGAACATAATTAATCACGAACAAAGTCTCTAATATTCCACGTTCCAGGGCAAAAAGCTTTGATCCTTGCTGGAGACAGGGCATTGAGGAGCAGATTGTTGGACAGACCTCTCATGGTAATTCCTGTGTAGCCACAGTCTAAACACAGACCCTGGAACAACTCATTGCACCTACACAGACCTCACAAAATGCTCAGCTAAATATCTCCCTGTAAGCAAATAGGGGAATAACTAACAACAAGGATATCCTGTGACCAGCATAAACCTATTTTGTAATGTGCTTTCCTCCTAGTTCATCAGCAGAAGCAATGTGATTTTTCTAGGAGTTTTTTAAACTTTCCAGCAGTAATGCTGTATTTTCTGTGGAGTGCCAGGGTGATAGGAGAAGATCCTTGTGGAGATAACCACCCCTGAGAGCACCATGTGCACAGTAGCCAGCATTGCACAGCCAGGTGTGATTTTCACCTTTGCACCTAAAGTACAACTCTTCAGGTTGAGGCCTTCACACCATTTTATCTTTGTTTTTATTCCATTTAAAATTATATATCCAAAACCATAATGAATGAACATCTATGAGCAAAGTTAGATTAATATCCAGTAATAAAGTCATAGTAAGACTCTGAATGCAGAACTACATGATCTGTTAAGTTTTTGAATACATATATGACATTATCAACTGGTTGTATAATCCATAATTTATGCCAGAATTAATCTGACTCTAAGAGCAGTCTAGCTGACCATAGAAAAAATATGGCTCAATAATCTGGATAGTGATTGTACAATTATATACTTTAAAGAACATGGTAAGAATACTCTTCTGGGCTTGCTGTGTTTTGAGAGTGATCATCAAACATATTCACAGACTGTGGCAAAACCATCTCAGGACCTTTCCTATCCTATAGCTCCACATGCTACCAGTGTATGTTAATTTATTGAGTTGTATAGGTAAGTGTTCTGATTTTCATTTTTATCTTCAAGATAAAAATTGCATTTCTCCATCACAGAGAAATTTCTTTTTCGTGTTTAAAATAAATTCTAGTATTCTTCCTTTGAAGTATCCTCTAGAAGTTTCTGCTAATCTTTCTGTAATTTTTTTTTGGTGCTAAATCATTTTGTTTCTTATTCCAAACAGAAGTAACACCAGAAGAAACTGTTTCTCCAGGAGAATTATCCTGGTTTATATTTAGCCTGGATTGACCTATTTCACTGTGCAGTCACATGCACACCCTTCTACCTGGCCTCATCCTCCCTGTGAGCTGCTCAGTGTTCCTGTGGTCACAGAATGCAATTTGCGTGCAAGAACCTCTGATGAAAGACAGCAGGCAGAGATTTTATGTCTGATTCAATAGGAAACAAACAAAAAAAATCAAGTAGGAAAAGCACATGACACTAAAATACACAAATTAAGTCGCTGTATTCCTGCCAACCAAGCTGAGAGAACACACTTTGTAATTCCCAGGGATAGTAGGGATATGGGTAACTCAGAATTCACAAAGAAATGCAGCTGGAATTCACCTGGAAATCACACCAGTCACAGCCCCCAGCTCACACTGCCTAAGGGATTGGCTTTCTAGCCTTCCTAGTACCAGCACCTGAAAACAGGTTTTGCTTTGTAGCTGTTCTGTCATATCTGGGCTTCTCAGGCATATTTAAATCAAAACTACCCTTCCCCTTGGTTTGGTTGGTGCTTTTTTAGGGTTTTATGACTGTTCATTGACATCCAGGACTGCCTTTCCCAAGAGCAGAAAATGTAGCATCTCTAACTATACAGCTCCCATAGATACAAAGTTAACAATTATCTGAAAATGTATGGAAAAAAAACATGTAAGAGATCCAATTCAAATTGTAGAATTGTAGAATTAAAATTCTACAATTCAGTTAATTCTGTCTCAAAGCAAACATTAAAATAGTAAGAATCTAGAAAGATGGGTGTTTCATTCCTCTGAAACAAGGTTTTTGTATCACCTGAAGACTATAGCCCTCAAGCGTAGACAATCTGTTCTCAGTTCATTTTAGAAGACAAAACCTCAAAAGAACAATTTTGAGTTTCAGAAAGATTTACAGTACTCTGTAAATATGTACTTCATACATTTCATCATCATGACAACTGATAGAAAGTTATTGTCAAGCAAACATTATTTCAGGATACAAAGACACTGCTATACCATTATGTACAAAATATATTTAATATTTGTTTTCAAATTTCCTACTATTTTTCCTTGCTTTCTTCTGGTGAGCCTGTTTGATCATTGGTGTGTTTCCAGACAGCTGTCACCCCACTCTGGCAACCTCCCTGGTTTTGAATCTGTGGTGCAATTTACAGGTTTGCTATTCATGCCTGTAATATATTACCTGTCTCTGTAGATGAGAACGATTTCATCTTACCCCCCATAAAGGCTGTGGGAACTCATATAAAGAGGACAGTACAAATAATCTTTATCCATTATTATTTATTCTCTACAATACTTCATTAGAGGATAGAGTTCAATTATTTACACTCAGAAATTATTATATAGGTAGGAGGCAACCAAGTGTAATATAAAGAATTGGTCTGACGTCTCTGCACTGTAGGTCAAAAGAGGTCTCCTGCTTTAAGGAAATAAATTAACCAAAAAAAACCCCAACAAAACAACATGTAGTTTCTGAATACAAACAGAAAACAGCACTAATAGTCAGTGAAGACTGCAGAGGTTTGTTAATGTACTATGAAAACAAATTATTCTGTGCAAAGGTTAAAATGAACTCTTAGATTTCCTTACAGATTTTTTTTTTTGTTCTGATAAATTGTAGATATGTGATATTTTGACATAACATTCCCAAACCGAAATGGCTTCAGTTGAGATTGACTGTTGAACAACATGAAAAAAAAATTAAGAACCTCACAGTGGAAACATTTCAACACTGACAGACTCCAGTGATCAAAGACATTCTCCTGTAGTTACCATAAAACAAAGACATTTCATCATTGCAGTGAGATTATTCATCAGTTGTGGTTATCATGAGAATAAGCCCTTCTAGACCAAAAGGCACTTGCTTCTAAGGATGAGTTAATCCAGATCAAACCTCGTAACAGTTGCTTTGAGGAGTGGTTCTAACCAGCTGACCCAGCCAAGCAAACACAGAGAAAATTTCACATCAATTGGCCACTGATTTTGGTTGTCTCCATCCTGAGGCAATTCCAACTGCAGTTTGTGCCCACTTCACCTCTTTCATCCTTATGCATAGCTGCCACGTAATGATCTAGAAACGGGATTATTTCCTGAGACCACCTGTCCTTCTCATACATTTCTCTGAGCTGACTTAGCTATTGACACAGTTTTCAACTGATTTTATAGCTGGACCCTTATGGGACTAAAGCTGAGAGGGTCTGTTCCTTAGGCAGCAGACCAGTGTTTCTGATCTGCCAGCTTCTCTTCTCACTGCAACAAGACAAGAACACAGTACATATTTAGAGGCATTTATGTTTTGTTTGTGTTTTTTTAAACAGACTGAGTGGGGAAATAGAAGTGGGAGAGGACAAGACTTCCCCAGTCCCAAACCACCTGTCCCACTTCAGGCTTAAACCAACCAAGTTACTCAATCCTAAAATTCTGTTCTTTAAAAAAATGACAACTAACCCTCCCCACCCCACCCTTTAGTCATCCCCTAGTCAAAGAAACTGAAATCAGGAAAACACTATACACTGTTGAAGACACAGAACAGGGCAAACACCTGAAAAAGAAACAGTATAGTTGAAAAGCCTGGCACTGTATGCCTGCATGACCAGTCTCACCGAGCGTGCTCAGGGGTGAAGTTTTAGCACCATTTTTTTGCCTTTTTTTTAAACCTTTTAGAAATTAAATTCTAACATAGAACACTTGAACAGTAATGAGTGTAGCCCTATGTATCATACTGTTTGACAGCTGAAAGGTGAGTGGTATGCCTGGAGCTGACCCCACCCTCCCCCATCACTACACGGCACCTGGGGGAGCAACTACAAACTGGAGTGGTTTGGAATGAGACTCATTTATTCTCAGCAGCAGGAAGTCACAAAACAATCCTTTCATCTTCAATTCTTTCCAACAACATCACAAGGGAAAAGTGGCAATTTGTAGGCATGACCCCAATACAGAAGGAAAGCTGGGTCAATATTGCACCATTATCCAGAGGCATTCCCCTCACATCTCTCTCCTCCATACACCAACATGAAGCAAAATGGCACAAGCTGTGCCTTGCTTCCTTAGGACCAGGAGCAGCACCCTGCAGTTCTCAGTTCCTACCAGCCCTATTCCCTGCCTCACCACAGCATAATTTCAGGCTTCAAACACCAGCCAATTACAACACATGAGCAGGCTCAGAAGATGTGTGCAACCAAACAGCCATGACTCTGCTATGCACTTGTGTTCTCCTCCCCAATCATTAGTGACCCTCCAGAAGCTTGGAAAACCAACCAACCAACCCTACCCCAAATTGTATTCTGAAGTCCAGTTATCTCATTGAAAGAGTGCCATAATTTAGAGTTTATGACATCCCTCAATGATGCTGCAGAATACAACTGATAACTTTCTTTCAGAAAAGATGATTCCTTGTGATCATCAACCACCATGGGAGAAGAAATACAGAATGCACATGAGTTTCATGCCATTTGGGTAATACAGATTTCCCCACTCACTGCCTGCATGTGGCAATGACTAAGCTGAGTAAGATAAATCTTACCAGCAAAACTGAGCAGCACCATTCCATAGGCCTGGAATGAACTGGAACAACCACAGCCCCAAAGACCAGCAGTCATACCGGCCAAAGTGGCTGTTCTATCAAAAGGAAGGTCCCCAAGACTGTTAGCTTAAATTAAAACAAATTTCAATCACTGGTCTCACTTGTACAACTACAGCCAATGCTCTGCCAACCCCTCCCCAGCCCTAATCCTATCTCTTACAAATATTTGGAAACAAAATTTGGTCAAAACAAAGACTGTCCAGGGACACTCGAGGATCCTTTCCTCTGCGTACACAGCACGTGTCATGTCACTCTTACAGGCAAAACACCATTGTATTTCACAGCAGGCTTCATCACCAAGAATCCGACCTCCCAAGGATCTGAGCCTTAAAGCCTTCAAGGGTTTATTTAAATAATGGATTAATTTTTGACATATTTTCTGTCCATGAGGATGGGGTGCTATCCAGGTGTTCAACCCTCCCCAATATCATGATGTCCGCCTGTGATGCGTGGGGACTGCAATCAGCTCTCAGTACACAACAGATACCAGAGGTTAAAAAAAAATTAAAAAGAACCTAAAAAATGTTTTGTTGGACTCCGTTGCCCAGGCTGCCAGGGGAATGCTCCTACTTGATCTGGGGGGCTTCCATAACAAACAGCTCCAGTTTCCAGAGCGTCAGTAACACCCAGGAACAGATCGGTCCGAAGCAGCACTTTCACTCCTAAAGGTCTTCTGCACCTGACGACAGTTCGTAGGCATGGAGCCCCAATCCAACTGAACCCCCGCTGGGAGGGAAGGCTGAGATAAGGCTTGGGCCCCTGAAGTCCTGTCACGCTCTCACCCTCCCCCCAGGTCAGTGGGAAGGCAGACTTGGCAACGGAAGCTAGCATCATAAAATGGTGCAGTAATAGAAGTAACTGGACCAGGAAGAGGAGGCGTCTGCCCCGATGATGTCATAGCCATTGGCAGCAACTGGGGAGTGGGACTGGTCATGCAGCCGTGTGTCAGGAGTAATGATTGTAGAGGGGGGGGGCATGAAGGGTGCCATTCTGGAAACAATGCTGGCGGGAGGCCATGTACTCTGCATAACTGATTGTCACCTTCTCACTGCGGTACCTGCGGGAACAGGCAGAGACACAACGTCAGGCTGCGCAACGCGGAGCATCGCATCTGCGTTCCCCCCGACGAAGGCAGCAATGATGAGTCTCACTCCATGTTCTCAGAAGGCTCATTTATTACTTTATCATACTATCTTACATTAAAGAATACTATACTAAACTATACTAAAGAATACAGAAAGGATACTTACAGAATGCTAAAAAGATAATAATGAAAACTCGTGACTCTTTCCAGAGTCTTGACACAGATACTAAACTGTGGCTCATCTGTCTTCAGAAGGTTTGTATTGAAATCATATTCCCACTGCTGGATATCAATCCCACTACAGGTTAGTTTGTTAAGTCAAATAATTAGGCAGGCAACATAAAAGACAGATGTTATTGTCAGCCTGCAAATACACAAAACTGGTTAAAATGCCTAAAAGCTTGGCACTGATTGGCCAAAGAGTGAAAACAACTCACAGCAGAATCCAATGAAACAATCACCTGTGGGTAAACAATCTCCAAATACATTCCACATGAGCAAAACACAGGAGAATCAAATGAGATAATAATTGTTTTCATTTTCCTCTGAGGCTTCTCAGCATCCCAGGAGAAAAATCCTGGGTGAAGGGATTTTTCAGAAAATGTGAAAATGCAGGGACTCGTCATAAAACATTCACCCAGCTCACAGCCAGTGATGGCCAAGAGGAACCCACTGGTATGAATAACCCATGTGAGCTTGAATTAGCTCCAGGGTCCTGAAAGATGAGTCCTACTCAAGGTGATGATAATTAAAGGGATGCCTGAAGCAGCACACAGGAAATAAATGATTGGTTTGTATTCTTTTTTATCCACAAACTGCATGAAAATTTTGCTGGAAGAAGATTCAACTACAGTGATTAAATAATCAGTATTTCACTATTACTTACTTTTGTGGTTATTTCCACAATTGAAAATGTAGTGAAAGAAATGGAGAGGTGGGTAAAGAGAGGTTTATTACAGCACATACATGACTTGGTCCATATTGTACAATAAGAATTCACAAAACGTGAAGTTTCTTTGGAGAGACTGGTGTCCTCCAAGTTCTTCTAAAGCATGCTAAACAACAGCCAGCTACAAAGTGGTTGAGTTGCACTAAGACCACATTATGTGAGATTTTAATGCAAACCCTCATCCTGACATCTCCTGTTAAAGAAAACTCTGCACACTCACCTCATTTCTCTAGAGGTAAAGAATGACCTGATAATTTAGTGTTTCTATAGAAAACCACAAAGTCCCAATTTTTACTACCATAAAGGGGGCAGAAACCAATAGGACAGCTGGGGATATAGAAAAGCAAGCAAATTCTGAAAACCAGCCAAATTTGAGTGCGGTTTGGTTTTAAGACAGGTGCCACCTACTAATAGCTACAGCATTCACAGATGAGCACACTGAGAAAAGGAAGTTGATTGAAAAGATGCAAAAAACAAATCAACCTTTTTAACTCTCAAAGGCTCTGCTCCTGGTCTTTCACATATATAGTAAAATTAAAAGCAGTGGCACTTAGAAAAATGCCAACTTTGATCCTGTATGGACCAAGCACTCCATGTACACCACATGCCCAACACATGACATTTGTGATTTGCTCTTTCACACTACATCTCCTCTGGAAGAGGCATAAAGACTTACATCAAGCACAAATATTTAAATCACCCAGAATACACTATAAAGTAAAATTAAAAGACAATAAATATATCTGCTTACCTGGTAAGTTTAATTGTTTTCCTAAAATCATTGGTAATGGGAGCCTTAAAGCCACCTTTCCTGAGTAAGGAGTCTATGGTCTGGATCTGATCCCAGTCTATTGAAAAATAGAAGCAAGGCAAATTTTTCAATATAAAAAATATTTCAAAACTACAAGAGATGCATTAAAAGGACTCTAGAAAAACAAACAACTAAACAAACTCTGAGCTTTAGAAATCCTAGTGTTGAGCTGGACATACATGGCCTGATGCATGCACACTATCTGCACATGCCTACCCCTTAAAATTCATACTGGAGCTGATCTATGAAAGAGCAATTCCATTTTCCATTCCATGTCTTCTTATAAAGGTCTGTGCCTTGCTACTGTTGCAGGGACCCCAAATTTTTTCATCATGTGCCACTTAGCTCCCTTGAAAAGAAGATAACACTAATTTCTTTACACAGACAAATTGGGATTGGTGCTCTAGTGATGGCACAGTGCACTGCCATGTGAGAGATCAGAGTTAAAATTCCTACCTTAGTCTTTTGCCCCAGAGCCAGGAGGATGCGACCACTCCACTCTGCTAGGTGGAGGAAAGGAGGAGGCAATATTTTGAGCAGTTACCATGGTGAGCACTACTCTATTTGAGTGGGAAGTGTGCTCCAGAGGGGCTGTGTTTCTAGCCCTCCTCTGGAGGATGCTACTTTAGCAAGAATGAGGAGGAAAGTGACTCTCCTGTTGGTGCTGTGCAGCGTGCAGTTATCCTAGTTGGTGGGAGAAACATAGAAGAGGAAAGATGCAATGCTGAATGCAGCTGGAAGATCCATAACTTTGAGATCCTCTATTTCTTCAGCCCTAAAACATTCTGGCACTAAAATACAGCTGTGCAAAGATATGGGATGAGAGACAGGCCAGATGAAAACCCAGCAGCAACTGTACCAGGTGTCAATTGTCCGGATTAAGCCTGGTGGTTCCATGGCACCACTGTGAGGACAGCATTGTATTCCAAGCCCCAAATTGATAGATTGTTACCCAATTCTGTGACACAAAGCGCTGACATGTTTGGCTGCCATCTCAAACCCACCTTGTTCCTTAGCAACCTCAGGTAAATACGTGGCTGTGCGTTTGACACCTTTCTCGTTGATGAACTCTATTCTGATCCCATGGATTCCAACCTAGAGATGGAAATGAACAGCCAGATAAGAGGTGTTTGCTAGCACTGAGCCCATGACTGAGTTGTCATTCCCACAACTCTGTGCATCTCTCTCTGCACAGTTGGCTTTTGCCTGGGTAAGGTCATTCTCTCCCCACTCTCTGCTCTTGCCTGGCAGGTCTCACGAGGAGCTCTCAGCTACCCTTCCCAGACAAGCCTCACCAGTGGCCCTGCCACTTCTCCTGAGCTAAGTCTTGTCAGTTTTCCACCTCTTGTGTCAGGCAAGAGAGATAAAATCTCTGCATGCAAGAATGATGCCTAAAATTACCTGACTATGAAGTCCATATATATATATTCTTCTTGAATGAAATACACTTCAATGTACAAGGTCCTAAAAACCATTCATACCTTTGGTCTTAACTACTTTTTATTTCCAGTTCCTATCCACACCATCAAAATACTTCCCAGGTTTTTATACAGGTATTTACACCCATTTTCTACTGGGCCAAGTCCATGAACGACCTTCATGTTTCTCTATTCCCATTCAGATTCCCCCCAGCCAAAAGCAAATATTATTGCTGGGCCATCCTCTTCCTTCCTTCCTTCCTTCTAGTTTTCCAGCCCCATTTCTGCTATTCCCAGACTCTTCTATCCCCATCCACCCCTGTAAGGAAGGAGATACATCACCATGTACTAACCCGAACCCGAATGGAACGAGAGAGTGATGCAGAGTTCCAAATGCACCTGTTCTCACCTCCCAGTCCAGGTAGTCACTGGCATCCTCAAAGTTAGTGAGGAGGGAGACAGAGCAGAAGAGTTTGGGCAGCTCCTCGCGGGTCAGGGGGGGAAATCGGCTGTCCTTAAGTGCACTAAAGGGAACAGAAGATACATCACCCAATACAAGCACCAAAATAAAGTGTCAGATGCTCAGTTATTCCACTTTTGATTATGCCTGCATGAAACATGCTTCTCTGCTACTGCAGAGAAAGTGATTTGCATCTCTCCCTAATCTAATGAACTGTAATACCAGTGGCAAGCCTCCTGATGCTGTCCAATGCCTACTGCAGGCTGAGAGAAATTATGTGCTACAGATGTCAATACTGTAGGCATGCAAGACAGATTTGACAGTAGCCTTAAAATACCAACTGCAACTCACCTTTTACAAAGATGTTCCACTACATCCTGGTACATCACTTCACTGTAACTCTCAGACACTCAGGTATAGTTCATTATGAAGCATATTACATTGAACTACATTGATCCAACATCCTAACCCTGAATCCTTACAGTGAATGAACTAAATTCATATTAATTTCATAATTATTTCACTTTTGACAGTTACCTGGTTAATGTGTATTCCCTGAGTCCTGAGTGAAGATTCATGGCTGAAAAGGTCCCGATGCAGCCACGAAGCCGCTTGTCTCGCCCCGTCTTCCACGTCACAAAGAGTGGACTGAAAAGGCAAAAAAAGAAACAAACCCTCCAGCCTCTACAGGTATTTGGTTGCTAAGGGGAGAAAACAAAGGTATGAAGAGCCCCATGCCTTTGCTTTCTGCCCCTGCAGTAAACCCCAGCAGGCAGGTTTGCTCACCTGCTATCTAGCAAGAACAAAATCATGCCCACACCCCCTACAAGCAAGCCCCAGCACTTCCCTCCACCCTGTCAGCACACTCCATCCTCCCCAGCAGGACTCTGAAATCCTCCATGGACACATTCCTAGCCAGATCTGCTGTCTTCTAATGACTGAAATGGTTATTTGATCCCACTGACTACCTGTCAGTATTGGCCTCACTTTGTAGCCCCACTAGTTTCCAGCATAGGTCATACAGAAATTCATATAGATGATGCACGTTAGTCTTTATACTACCACTTCTATAAATCAGATTTGGAGTAAAACCTTTTCTTTTTTGCTTTTTAAGGAATGAAAAGAAATCCAGATTATCTTTTTCCTCCCTGTTATTTCCATGAGGGTCTGACTTCTGGGTCCATCCCAAAGGCTCAATCAGTTTATTTCCACATCTTTTGCTAACCTTACATTTGATTTGTATTTACACACATTTTTTCCTGTTGAACACATATCTAAATCACTATTGTTCCTACTCAAAATCACCTGGATTTCCACTTTCCTGACTACCATCACAAATTTACAGGCACAACAGTAGATTCTCAAACTCAGCAGGCTCATTTCAAGCTGTTAAACTACACCTCCTGATTTGGCATTAAAGAATAACAACTTCAGAATAACAGAGCTCTACAAAGAGATAAACAGGTAAAGATGACTGTGAACATTAAATACAGATAAATTAACTTCTAGAGGAGTGAGTGAAATTGCAAAGAGCTGTAGAGAGGAGCACTAAAAGACAGTGGTGGTTGCAGCTCTACAAGAATGTCCAAACATCTGCAAAATTCTGTAAGACAACTGATAATGCTGACCTAATTATAAAAACAGGATGAGTGATTCTGTGCCTTGTTCAGAGAACTGAATGCAAGACATCAGTCTCTGGATTTCTACTGAACTTTAAGTAATATGATCTATGATTTTCTGAGATTAAAAAAACATTGATAGGAGATTTAAACCATCAAAACTGTTTTGACAACATAGCTCAGACACTTACTTTCCTCAAACTCTTGAAGCTTTTGTGAGCAATGCACCTCTGCAGCAAACCTTACAAAAATACTAAGATTTCTGTTCAGACAACAAATCCAGCATGGAATGTGGATGATTTCTCAAACACAGCAACAGAACTTCTCAAGTCTACGTGGTGAGAACATAATTTAAACTGCGGTAATAAATCAATGCCCAGTGAGGTTCCTCAGAGCAACAATGGAATTAAATCCATCACAGCATAAATTCATCACTCAGGATTTAAATACCAGCTGTGACCAAAAGCAAAAGCACTGCCCAAAAGAGCAATTAGCCCTTGAGTGATAATTGTGAAGGACTTTGCCCACAGAGGAAGTGGAAACATCCTTCCACACCCAACAACAACCTCCTGGCTGGCTTGACCAAGACAGGGCATTTGTTGTTCTAGTTTTCCAGTAACACTTCAAGACACTTACAGGATATAATTTTTCTGCATTTTCATCTATCTATTATATGTTGAAAGAGCAAACAGAAAAAGAGTGTAAGAAAATACATTAGAAAACAAAAAAAGACACTAAACTTACATAGGAGATCTCTGAGAAATACTACTGTCACAAGTTCAGTGGAAATTTACCCTAATCTAATAAAAATTTTGTCAGTCCACGTTACACTCACCCCAAAGAGAAAAGGCAAGGGAAAACATAAACCAAATCACTCACAGAATACAAATCTAAGTAAATTCCCCTTCAATTCAAATTGCAGGTTCACATTTTCAATTTATCTCTTTTCCCTTCCAAAGGGAAAAAAATCCCAGAACCCATCTTTGCACTGAGCTGCAGCACAGCTTTATGCATCTATAATAGAAGAGATATTATCAGAGGGGAGAGGATAATTGCATTCAGAAGGCTGTATATTTTAAAATACCTTAAAGCACATTTAAAACCATTTTTCATTGTGGTCAGAACAACTGAGGCATAAAAAAAAGATATGGTTCTGTACACATAGATAAAATTTCACTATTTTCACTGCAGAGAAGATGATGTTTCTGTCTCTGAAGAATAAATGCACTCAGCAAATTGCAGGTGCAGCTGACAATAAGGCCATTGTTCCAGAGCCCCTCCTTGAAAAGTGTTATTTCCCAGATGTACTGAGAAAAGTCACAACAATCTTTTGTCCATGTTCACCCAAGAGCATTTACTGGTACTTTGCAGCCATATCCTCAGCAGATTATGTCAACTCTTCCTTCCCCAGCCACAACATCCCACTTTATATATGTTTGATGAGGGTTTTTAGGCTGAGAGGAACTAAAACTAACAGCAACTAAAAATTAGCTTCATCAATTACAACTACAAAGGGAATTTTAAAGTAGCAAAATACAGTTTGTTTGAATCAGGCTTTAGCTTGTGCTAGGGAAAAACCTCTTACAGAACAGATCTTATGATGCAAATCTCCTATTATTTGTCTTGTATGGCAACTAGAAACTTCCATGGTATAGTTCTAGCACCAGTTTGTAATACCTACTATTAAAAAATCAGACTGAAGTACAAAAGTGGAAAAAGTAACCAATCAACTACTTGCATAGGTTCCAAACTGCAACTACTTGCAGTAACCTGAATAATAAAGGGGATATTTCCTTCCTTTGCCAAGTTAATTCAGACATAATTACAGGTCTTGCAATGCCACCATCTCTCCATTGATCTGTGACCCTCACTGCTAACACTGGAATAAGGGAACTTTACTTCAGGTGTCTACCAGCTCCATAATTCCCATCAAGAGAGGTGTCCATGTGCATGTCCCCCCAGGCTGGTGACTGAAATTCATGTGGTTTTCAATCCATAACCCTGGAACTTGCATGTTATTACACTGGTTATGCCAAATCCTGAGCTTCACACCTGCTTTTAGCTTTACTTTAAACTTCAGCAGTTTAAAAACCACTGTGATTTTCTATTCAATCAACAGTCTCTTCTCTGTCTGTGCAGAGAGACTCCTGGTATAAACCTTTGTTTTGTCCAAAGATCTCTTATATTGACATTAATTATGTCGCAAAAGGCTACAATGCAAATTATTTCTGTACTTTCACTTTGCTTGCTCTTGTATTTGATAACATTTGGCTTAAAGTTCGTTACAAGACTATCTCAAGTGGGGCAGTTCCTCCTTGTGTGCTGCTCTCCAAGAGAGCAAACCCTGGGGTACATCCATTTCCTGGGAGCAACAGAATAAATGCTGAAACACCTGAAAATCCAGGTAAGCATTTGCTGACAGAGGAAGAGAAGGGAAGGGCTGGTTATGCTTTGCTGGTGTGCTGATCCAAAAGACTTATAATCATGAGCACTGAAAAAACCAGTGAACAATTTTTAACTTTTCAAATCTGAAAAATTCAACCAGCTGCTATTCCCCAAAGGACATCCTTTTTGATACTAGTCAACAAAAAAAGCAACAAAATCCAGCCAGAAATCTCCTCTGACACCAAAAGAATGCAGCTCTATAAAACCATCTCTCTTACCGGCTTAACAGAGCAACAGCAAATAACCCTTTGCACCCTGAGTGACAAACAGCAGCAGACTGACACCAAATGTGCTAAGGAGACCCCACTCAGTGTAGGTATCAATACCAGAAATTTCAGCCTGGGGAGTCCCTAGAACTGTTTGATATCCAAGTCCAGAGCATTTCTGTGTCCATTTGTATTTACAGTATTAAACAGCTCACTCTGCAGCAGCATTCAGAACATGTATCCATAATCCAGCTGGAATAATAACTGCAAGGAAGCACAACCTACATCCACCCTGACAGCAGAAAGGTGGGCACACACTGACTGCACAGAAAGGAAGTCCTTGACCTGCTTAAGCCATTGTTCTTTACATCAATTTAAAATTCATTAGCTTAAATTAAGGATGTCAGCAACTTTTTATTTTATCTATTGTTCTGGAGGAGGCCCCGGAGGAGTGTCAGAAGGTCCATCTGTCACTGATCTTTCCCCTATAATTCTTTTAACAAACATTTTAACAGCATTAACATTTCTACAGCTACACAGTCAACCTTCAGACAAACATCAATTAAATCTCACCAAAGTGAAACAGCTTCATAAATCCTTCTCCTCACTTCTGCTCACACACATCTCCTTTCCTCCTAACCTTGGGACCGTCCTTGAAAATTAACTCTCTTGACAGTGCTGGCCTCATGGTTGGACTCAAAGGTTTTTCCAACCTAAATGATTCTAGGATTTTTCCCCACATTGCCCAGCTAGTGCTGTCTCCCTAACACATCTTCTATAACTGGTAATTTTTAGATTCCCCTCCCTGCTAAACCCATTCACTTAGACAGCTGAAAACTTCCTTGAGAGTCCTTGTCCAACTCTCACCAGCCCAACATTTGTTTCAGGATGAGCTGGAAACTTGTTCCAACTTCAACTTCCTGATTTATTCCCTTTCTGTTTACTTTGCAGGAGGAAGTCTTTTCCCCTCTCCAAGTCAGTGTCTCACATTAGAAGCTGGAGCTTCTTCAAATTAATGATATTATTTGTTTTTTAGTACAGTTTTGTAGGTGGGACCACTCAGTTAATTTTTACTGAGGAATCTACTGACAAAGAAGGGGGCAAACATTACCAGAACATTTCCATGAAGTGGGTTTGCACTCCTGCACAAAGAACACAGTGCCTCATGGAACTCACCAGCCTGTGAGCTGAAGAAGCACCACACCTCTTCACACTTGGCCTAGCCCTTTCTGTCTCCAAGGACACTCTTTAAAGCTCACTCACCTCCACCAACAAACAGCACTTCAATCTTTTGTACACTTAGAGAGCATCCTTTTGTTCCCAGCAGACAAAGCAAGCAGCAGAATGTTCCCCTTTCACCCTGCACACCCCTCTCCCCACTCCCAGAGGAAACCCTTCATTCACCCTTCCCCAGGCACACCCCAGCTCGGGGAGCTTTGCTGTACTCACTAGGGGTCATTGGTGAATCGAGGAAGCCGTGGCTGAGGGAACCCGTAGAGATGACAGTAGAGCACATCAAAGCAGTAGCAGCACATCTCTGCTGTCACCACCAGGTTCTTGGTGCTGTTGGCAGTTCCATTGGGCCGAGTAAGGGGGCTCAGAGCTCCTGAAGTGGGATTCATTCGAGTAATTGGGGAATTTCCTGGGCCCAAAGTCAAGTCAGATACGTTCTCCCTTCCATTATTCCCATCTGTGTGCTGGTGGTTCTGAAGAGGACCTGAACTGGAGCTTGGTGCAGTTGTGGTCTGATTCCCATGACTGTGCGTTCCACTCCCAGACAATTTGGGCTTCTTCACCCCACAACAGCCAGCTGCCAGCTTGGGCTCAAGTGGAGGAACACAGCGTCTCTTTCCCATCCTGCTTCAAAACTCGCTGCCTGGAGCACTGCAGAACCCTGGCATGGAGGGTGGGGAGGGGGAAAAGCATTACACACAGAGTTACAGGTGGAAAACCAACAGCTGCTTCCTTGCTTCTGCTAAAACACAGGAAGAAAACCCTCCAAAGCACAGCAGTAAAGGCAGCTCAGCAGAATGGGTGTTTCACACATAGATGGGAGAGTATGGACACAACCTGCATGCAATCACACTTTAATAGGTGGCTCATCACAAAAAACTGTCACCAGACTTCCCATAAAAACTGTGGGAAAACTGAAGGAAACAATACTTGGGACTTCAGATACACCCTATCCCCTGCTTTTCCTGCTCACCCATTCCTCCTCAGTCAATGCCTGCACCAGTGGCAAAAAAGTGCATTTCCCTTCCCTGCTCCTTAGAGAGAGTGACAGCAGCCCCAAATGACACCTTTGGGGCTGGACTCCCAGGGGTGCTGCCCTTGATTTAGCACTGGCAACATCAAAGAGGAGCTAAAAGCACTGAAACCACCATTTTCTAAACGACAGACTATTTTCCAGACCACAGACTGGAATGTGTTTACTTTCTGGGTCTGGGTGAATGAATACAGCTCCCAAATAAACATGCAGGGGGGACAGGCAAGATGTGCACCACAGGAAGAGCTGAAGCCAGCACAGAAAGTGATAATAGCAGGAAACAGGCATGGTATAAAAAACCCAAGAACCCAGAGCAGTGTTTTGCCTGCAAAGATGAGAATATTAGCTCATGCAGCACAAGAAGGGGCGGAACAAACACAGGGAGGAAAGGCTGTGCAGGCAGAGATGAACAAACATGATAGGCGAGGATTACAGGTCAGTGGCAGGAGCTTAAACACCAACATCACTGTGAGATCTGAACATACAGGGGAGAGAAAACCAGGCTGTCAAATGGGGCTCAAAGCACGGGCAATGAGACACAGGGACACCACGGGGGGACTGAAGTCACACTCAGCAGCACCAGGGAACTGCTGTGACCACCAGAGCAGCCCTCCAACCCTCCCAAGCTGAGAGCACAAACAGGGCTGGGGGGTGAGGGGTGACACGCACTGAAATTCAGGTTGTGACAACTCCCTCCCTGCTCGGCACGTGCAAAGACAGCAAACTTTGTTCGTGAAGTTCCATCGGTCACAGCAGCAGCCACAGGACTCTGAACTGAACCAGAACTGATGGGAAGGGTGTTGAGGGGTGCACCTCGCATGCTCGCAGTGCTTGCTCTGCTTAGGAATCCTCACCGCAAGGTTTTACAAAGACCATTAGGAACAATTTACATGACCTAAGGAAAATGGTATTTTTTTCTTTGAGCTCTACTTTTGCAATAATAATAAAATAAAAAAAAAAAAAAAAAAAAAAAAACCAAAACCAAAAAGGAAGGAAACCAGGCAGAAGAAAAGCATAACTTTGCCAAAGCGACCGTGTAAATTCTTCACTGCCTATTAAAAGTAACCCGCTCTGGCTCTTTGAGGGTGCTGAGCCTTCCCCAGTTAGCACTGACGGCTCAGCCGCATTGGGGAAGATAAATCATTATTTATTTATCTGGAAGCACAACACTTGATTCAAGATCGGAGACGTGGCAGGGGGAAGCTTCCCTCTCTTCTCCCCCCCTCTGCAGCAGGGGCCTAACAAAGGCGGCCGCTCGGCTCCAGCCCCGCTTCCCGGGAGCGCCCGGCGGGCGGGCCGGGGGCACACGGGGGCACCGCGGCGGCGGGACGAGCCCCGGCTGCCGCACACAAACTTTGCGGGGTGTTCGGGGGATCCCGGGCGCCGCCGGGCCCGGCCCGGGGACACCCCGGGGACCCCCCGTGCCCCGGCCCGACCCTCCCGAGCGGCCCCGGGGCCGCCAGGGGGCGCCGCGGAGCGGGACCCCCCTGCGGCCTCCCCCAGCCCGGGGCGGGCGGGCCGGCGCACGGCGGGGCCCCCTCCACCCGCGCCTCCCTCACGGCCCCGGCGGGGTCACCCACCTCCTGCACCCGTCCCGGCTTCTCCTCCGCCTCAGCCCCGCCGCCGCCGCTGCTGCCCCGCAGCCTTCTGCCGCCTCATGGGGCCATGGGCCTGGGCGAGGCTCCCCGGAGAAGCGGGCCCGGCGGGCGGGGGAGCGGGCAAGGCCCGCCGCGGCCGGGGCTTCCCGGGGCGGCCGGAGGACCGGAGCGAGGCCGCGGGCAGGTCCGCCGCTATCCCGGCAGCCTCCTCCTCCTCCTCCTCCTCCCGGCCGTGAGGTAATGAGGGACGGACACTCATAGTCCGCCAACCTCCCGGCGGCGCCAACACGGCCAAGGCCCCAGGGCGGGCGCTCTGCCCCACGGAGAAACCATAGAGACGCGCGCTTCCGCGCCCTCCCCGTCACGTGAGCAGCTCACGTGCGGCGACAAACAGTTCCGGGGGCGGGGACGTCACTCGGCAGCAGCGCCGCGCTGCCATTGGCCAGCAGGGGCCATGACGACATTAGGGGGAGGGGCGCGAGGTGGGGAGCGTCCATTACGTGTCTGGAAGCGGGGGAGTCTCTGCACCCCTCGGTGCCCGCAGCGTTGGTGGGGCCCGGCGCTGTGAGGGCAGAGCGGGGCGGCGGCCGGGCCGGAGCGCTGAGGGAGCTCCCGGGACGGCTTTAATTATAGCCCCGTGTGTAACGGATTCAATTATAGCCGTGTGTAACGGATTTAGGGCAGGAGCCAAGATAGCACAACGGCACCAACGCAGAAATCAGTCTTTTAGTGTTTCCAACCGCCAACGGGTCACCCAGATCCTTCCGCCTCCGCCCTTCTTCACAGCACCATAAAAACCAAAGTAGAGAATTGGTTACTTCGTCAAGGGTTTAGGGATAGCTTGTAGAAATAGAGGCTTTCCTCTCTCATGCTGAGGGATTCTCTGGCAGTGCACAGTTTGGAGTCACTCGGAGGAGGGGACAAGGGTTGGGTTGTTGTGCCCGTATGAGGTGCATAAGGGATGGGATAGAGAAAAGCACAGCGCCCGTTCCCGATTCCCTTCTGACAACACCGGTGAAACACCTGGGCATGATGACGAGCAAGCTTTGCATAGCCCAGAGTACCCACACTGCACATCCAACCCCAACACACAAACTGGCTGAACCCTTTCAATACTGCAAAATGGAATATATATGCCATTTCTGATCCAAGCTTAAGCAATAAAGAAGAGATAAAAATCATGAGCTGCAGAAATTTGGTTCAATGTCAGTGGATCTTACCTTCTCCTACAGAATAGAATCACAGAATGATTTGGTAGGAAAGGACCTTCAAGCTTGTTTTGTTCGACCCCCTGCTGTGGCCTTCTACAGTTTGCTCCTGGCCTTCAACATTACATAATCTACACGGTTTCCACAGCACTGTAATTATTGCCATTCTAAGGTTATAGAACAGCATCATCCTTTTAAGTCCCTAAATAGCAACTCAGGAAAACTAAGGTTACGAAGAATTGGGTGAGAATACCCAGAATAACACATCAAGAGGGAGTTCCTGTTCCTGGAGCACAAGAAATGTGAGGTGATAGCAGCAGTTAAATTCCCACCTTTTCTGGTCTTACCTCTGCTTTTAATTTCAACACACACACACACAACTACTGCAACTTTCCTAATATCAGAATTACAATATCATCGTATTAGAATTGTATCTTACAATGGAAGTGGTTTCATTTGAATGAGCAAAATCAAGCTAACATGAAAGACTACCATCCAAAGCTGAAATAAACTTGGTTTGCATGTGTTAAAAACACAAAAACAGTATGAATATGGGCATTCTACTTCTCTAATTATAAAAATCAGGAAATAAGAATTAAATACTATATTTTTAATATAAATGCTGAAAGAACTCAGTTCTGAATAAAGGCAACATAACAGCACTATAATTGGAAGAGCAAAAGAATATATTCTTAATAGTTCATGACACTGAAGTTTCCTGCTGAGGAGACTAAAAATTAACTGATTTAGCAATTTCTCTAAAATATGAAGGTTAAATGCACAAGTGCATGGGGGATAATCCATATTTAATCTTTAGGACCTGAACTGCATTACTTACCCTCCACAGCACAGGGTGCTGGCTGGTCCCCAACATGCTCTCTTCCTCTCAGGCTCCTTCCAAAGCTTGTTTTCAAGTTTACAGCTTGAAGAGCTTAACTGGCACAAAGGTACACGAACTGCTCACATACAAAACCCTCCAATTCCTTTATTCATGTTTTCAGGATGTATGTGGTACGTACAATTAACATTACACCAGCTACAGCACCTCTTGCAAGAGGTACCTCAACACAAGTATCCCAGAGCACCAACACAGACACAGACACTACAATATCACTTGGAAATGATTTCCCCCCTCCCCCCTTCTTTTTTTTTTTTTTTTTAATTTTTTTATTTAATCTTGACAGCTAGGGCTTCTGAGCTGTTGGAGATTCTTTGTGGCAGATCCCCTATAGTGCAGTGGCACTGGTGTAAGAAGGCTGCTTGAGACACTGGAAGGTCAGAATGAGAACTGAATGGGGTAACTGAAAGAGGTGCCATTTCCACTGCTGGAAGCTTGGCTGCTGTCTGGGTCCATAGCTGTGTGTCAGCCTCCTGGAGTCCCCTGCACAACCTCCTGCCTTACACGTGTCTCCAAACCTGACACATCAGGAGTTAAACAGTGGGACTCGAAAGACTTTAAAAAGGGATGAGCCTGAGAGAAATCTTTGTTCATTATGACAAGATCAAGGACAATCCCTTCAGGTCACCAGGCTTCACGTGTCCATCTGTTCCCTAAACTCATCCTTTTTTTATTCCGATGCTCTGCTTAAAAATAAACCCAAACTACAAAAAGGTTCAGCTCTGTTCTGTACACGTTCTCCATTTCCAAAGTCATTGGTCTGCATTCAAACCTTCTCCTTTCGCTTCAATTTGGACACTTTCTTGACAGTTCCATTCTTGTTTAGAAGCTTCAAAACACGATCCTTGTGATCCAAGACCTTTAGCATGGAGTCTCGAGCCTCATTGATTTGATCCATCACGAGTTTACACCTCTGCATGTTCCCCTGAAAGGAAACACTTGTCATTAACCACAGAATGCCTTCCCATTTCCCTACCTGTGCCCCTTGTAACTGATGACACAGGCAGTGAACCCACATGGGGTTTTTATGTCAGCACTAGCTTTTACTAACTACCCCTGTAACCAAGGGTATGGTTTTGGGTTTTGGCCACAGGACCTACCTGTATCAGTTCATTGATTCGATGCAGGTCATCATCAGTTGCTGCCTTTTTCTTAGGAATGAGTCCCTCCTGCAGGGCAGTCAGTCTCTCATACACATCGTGCTCCAGGTTTGTCTAAAAGACATCAGCCCTTCATGAGAAGGGTCACTGCCAAGCTGGCAAACTTGCCCATGTTACCAAACCTACACAGAAACAGTGACAATCCATTCCCCTCTCAGCTGCTCTTGTCAGTGATTCAGAAGATGGAGCCTCTGACAAAATGTGGCACTATCATTCCTTTTAACATCCTATTTACAGGATTGCTCCTCTTCTGAAGAAACATGGATCCTACCACAACTGCTTCCCCTACTGCTCACAATACTATTCCAGGAATGCAGAGGTTTTGGGGAGTTTGGTGCTAAAATGCAGAGCACCTACCTCACCCCCAACCTGAAACAGAAGCATCCAGGAATGTGGATCAGTGCTGCCTCCTCAGATCAGCCGCACCATCCCAAACAGACGCTTCTTCAGACCTGTGCATCAGCAGGAGGGAGTTGCCAGTTTTGATCATCTGTACAAAATACATCAGCTCTTATGTCTGGATCAAAACCAACACTCCAAGTTTCCAAGCCACTTAATGCCACATTCCTGAGACAGGGGAAAGCATGTCCCACTCCCTTTGGGCACTATACACCAGCTCCTTTAGGGCATCCCAATGTACTGAGTTTGTAAGAATGTCTTCCTGCCTTACACAGCTTTGTGTTCCCCCATGTTCAGGAAGCTCCAAGGCCCATGCACCTACCAGCTGTAGTAGCTGTGCTGCACAGAGATGGACCTTCCAGCCTTGTGCACGACAGGACACACCCTTCTGATTGGCAATCTCCTGCAGCATGGCCTTCTTCTCTTCTGTCACCAGGAAACACAAGAATACAGGACTCAAATTTCGGGAGTTGGCCAGGCCTCTCCTCTCAAACAACAATAACCCAAGTTCTGTTCTCCCTACGTCCTAATAATCCATAGCAAATAAGCAGCATTTTCATTCAGACAGGAAAGTGACTTCCCATCTGCCATGTACCTGACTGCTGCTTTGACTAACAGGTTATCTGTACTTTCAGAAAGATTATATCATAACCCATTTTTTTCTAATTTAAACAATGTAGTGCTCAATGTTTCAAACACCTGGCACAAACAAGTTAATGGTACATCTTGTACAACTTCTACTCTCTCCTAGATGTATTTGCAGAGTTGTGAAAACCCAGTCTGCTTAGAAATTCTAAAATACTAGCTGAAAAGTCTGGAAGACAGTATGTGATCTCTGATTTCCTTGTATTAGGTAAAAAGGTCTTCTTTAAAAGCCCATTGGTTACTTGACAAGACTAGTTAGACTAAATATGGAATGTCTGTGATTAACTGGCAAGTGTTAGGTGGCCGATGAGAACACTCAGCCGCAGCCTATCACTACAGCACATCCCTTTTATGAGGATACCTTTAGTGAGCACATTTCTATCACTGCACAAAGGCAGATCAATCAATAACCAGAGCATGTTTTCATGTACAGAAGCAGAGCTGACAGTGCAGCCTCCTTCCCTCGCCGTGCTCCCTGCCCAGACTGACCTTTGACGCGGACGTCGCTGTACCTCTGGAAGTGGTGGTACGCGGCTTTCCAGGGGTTGCGGTAGTGCCGCAGCAGCGTGATGGGCGGCCGGGGCCGCACGGGGACGTATCTCACACCCTCCTCATCTGCAAAAGGAGCCACAACTGCATTATCATCAGGAGTGAAAGCAGGCTGGCATCCTCAAGAACGCCAGCAGCAGGTCAGTAAGTGCTGCCTCATACACAATGTGGGTTGAGAAAATTCATTTTCCCTGACATTTTCCCAGCCCCATAATGTCACTGACATATTTTATGAAAAATCCTTTTGTTAGGATCTTTTCTCCTGAGAAGCTGAGAGGCCTCAGAAATTAAACATAAACAATGATTATCTGCTGCTGTGGAATGCAACAGGTGCATCTTTGATTGGTCTCATGTGGTTGTTTCTAATTAATGGCCAATCACAGTCAGCTGGCTCGGACTCTCTGGTCAGTCACAAGATTTCCTTTCCTTTCCTACCTTCTGACAAAATCCTTTCTTCTATTCTTTTAATATAGCTTTAATATATAATTTTCTTTTAATATAATATATATAATAAAATATTAAATCAGCTTTCTGAAACATGGAGTCAAAATTCTCATCTCTTCCCTCATCCTGGGACCCCTGTGAACACTACCACACTATACAAAAAGTGGTGAGGAACACATCCTTGGATTCTCTATTACTCATATTTAGGAAGTGGGAATGTGACAGACCACGTTCTATGAGAAACAAACAGAAGAGAAAATACTGAATAATAACAAAGACATCAGAGATGTCATTACCTATATACTCTTTTGGAGGAGACTTTCGCTTCTCTGCCTTCACCAGCAAACTTTTGGCAGTGGATTTCTCATCATCAGTGCTGTTTGTTTCCATCATGTCCCCTTCCTCTGTGGAGATGACATGCTGCTGCTTACGGGGTTTCTTCCTTGGGGAGGCACCAGGTGGCAAATCACTTGGAGGCATGGAAAGATTGTTGGCCAGCAGTGCCAAAGATGGAGACACAGTACTTGTAGTCAAGGGAGGGACTGCTGAGAGGAAGAAAGAAGAACCCAACCATCAGCAGTGGGAAGATAAGGCACTGTTTGAACACCACCTCAAACAGTGGGTCCTGTTTCAGCACAGTGTGAGGGGTGTGATGTGCACCAACAGCCCAGATATTAAGCCAGTAGTAATTAATAGGACAAGCCTATAAGCTAAAGTCTTTAGTGTCTCATATACATAAACAATGAGAGCAGAGATAATTGTCTGTCCCTCAGTTGCTTCATATTTGAAGCTTATGTTCAATGTTACAAAAAGGAGTCATGCTAACATCTCTCTGTGTTACTGTAAAAACCCCTCTGTATGTACACCAGCACAGGTCACTGTCACAGTAAGCAAATCCCTACTCTCTCATGAGAGGAGAGTCAGATGGAATCAAAGCAGGACTGCAGCACTCTGCTTGCAGGGGTCTGCTTGTACTGCCAAGCCTTCAGCACTGCTCAGCAGGTCACTGCACCAACCAACACACCTGTGCAGCTGGCAGCAGCATGGCAGGTAATCTGAGGGAACACTCCCTGAACTTGGAAGGACAACCAGGCATGACTAAGGCTGCAGCACAACATTTCTGGGATGGGATCTCTTGACAATTTGGCCACAAATGCCAGGAAGAGACAGAAGGGCCCCAAAGAGCTTAATTAATGCTATCTGCCCATGCTCCAGACACAGCTGCAGCAAGGAGCTGCTTTCTCACAAGACAACACACAGCTTCAAGGAGAAGCTAAGCCTGAACTCTGAAACCCATGAATGTGGGATGCATTCCTGTCACTTTGCCACTATACAGTGCCCAGTAAGATCTGTAAGGATCTGAATTTACTGACCATGCAATTTGATAGCAACTATGGCCAAGCTGGAAAAGTAAGGCAATATAATGAACATTTTGAAAAGTTCTAGAGAAAAATATGCATGAATCACATGAGGGCCCTAGGAAATCTTACTGTGGCCATGAATTCCTCACATACAAGAAAGGCCACTGCACCTGAACAGTAGGATTTGTAAACAAACTGAATTCAACTGAGCTCTTCCATAATATGTTGGTACCACTGCTGAGCATGAGCATTTTAGGCAAGGAATTCACACAGACTCTTTGGAGTTGGATCATTTGAATATGAACAAAGAAGCCACAATAAGAAGTGGATTCATGGGAGATTAGGAAAAAGGCAGAAAAGATCTTTATAAAGCATATGGGAACTCTGGTGCTCTGCTACCATGGAAGAGATGTCCTTTAATTTTCAAGATGAAACTGTTGAAAAACCCTCCTAATCCCTCCACTGTCTCAAAACCCAACGTGATGATTCCCAGGCACGTACCAGATACCGGCCGCATGATGTCCATAGGCTCCATTTCCTCTTTGATTTTGATCTCTGGTACCACAGGGCCCAGCACCGCTGACAGGGCCCCACTCATGGTGGATGGAGGAGCAGGAGCTGCCACGATGGTGGTGGAGGTGGGTGGGGCAGCTGCCACAGCTCCTGGGATGGTGGACAGGGCTGCTGCAGGCTGGGAGGTGGGGCTGGCAGCTGCGATGATGGTGGGGATGGCAGAGGGAGGCTGCTGGGAGCTCGGGGGCACCGTGATGGTGGGCTGCTCACCCCCTTGGTTACACACTGCCTCCATAGACACAGGCACTGGGGTGGCCATGGACACGTGGATTTCAGGCTTTGGCTTGCCCCTGGAGCACAAATAAAAGCAAAGAGAAATGAAGTGTATCTCAGTTGGGAGCACCCAGCACAAAAGGAATGAGCCAAACTGCAGTCAGATTATTCAGTTTTTCCTGCACCCACCTGGTGCAGTAAACTATTTAACAACAGGAGAAGGCTTAATCTCAGTTATATTTCCTCCTCCTCTCCCTTTCCAATCTGTATTGATTACAGTTTAATCTAATCTTTCTACCTGTATTGATTACAGATACTACTTTTTTCCATTCACTGTGACAAACAAATCTCATTACTAATTCTAGGTAACTTCAAAATAATTGTTAAGGATTAAAACAGTTCTACAACGCAGCCAAGAGGAGCTTTTACCCACAACTGTACTGGCCCCATCCTCTGCAGGAGCTCCCACTGTGGCTTACAGTTATAAAACAACAAATTGTAAAGCCACTGAACTCAAGTGAGGCAGGGCAGAAGCTGCATTTACCTTTCCTCAGAATGAATTTTCAAGTACTATAGAATAAAGTTTTGAGGCCTATCTGCCCTTACACTAGCAGAGGGTTTTTGTTTGTTTCTGTGAAAGCTCATCACCACAGCTTTTAAAGGTAATTTCCTCAGCTTCACAAACAGCAGAACTTGTCAAATCTGTTTGAGTTCGTCACAAATTCAAAATAGATTTTTTCCCAAAAGAAAGAAAAGTGCCAATAGCCAAAGAATACAACTCAAATAAATATAATGGAACTATTATGGTGCAGGTGGCTGCTCCCTGAAGTCTTACCCAGCAGGCCTTGGTGACCCAGACGTGCTTCGCATCGTGCTCTCCACACGTGTGCTGGCCACTTCGGGTGGCTGAGGGGGAATTAAACTTTTCCGGACTGCCAGCCTGAAAAGAGACAGACAGATCTAGGATTCTCACCTCCCTGGTGCAAAGACAAACACCCCTGAGAGTAAAGAAATCAGCTCTCTTAAACCAGGACAGGAGTTATGGCTGTGGCACTGCTCTCTGTCTTCAGTGTAATCAATTCACTACACAAAGAGTCTCATTTTACTTTTCAAATTAGGTATTTTATTTTCTTTTAAAATAAAAGATAAGTTGCTCTGGCCTAGTCTCACCCAATTTAGGGCTTCTCCAAGAATGCCAGCTTTACTTTCATCCCATCAGTGGGAACACTTTGCTGCAACTGCCAGGCTCCAGCAGTGGACAAAGGGGTCTGGCCATGCCACTGCTGCTTCAAGACTGAGCAAATCATCTGCAGCTAAATAGGGCTCACATGGGCATCTGCCTCCTTTAGCTGGACCTGACTGTCAGAGCCTGACTGCAGCACCTCAAACCTGAGTGTGGATATTAGGATGATGAGGCTGATAAAGGTCTTTTAGACACTACTCAGTCTCCCGTGGAACCAAAAGTCAAACTGTTATCCAAAATAATCAACAAATTTAAACAGTCTTTAGTGATCTACCTGACTCTTTAACTTCTCTTTCAGTTTTACAGCCTACAGCTTCTCTGCCTTAAAAAAGGTTTCCACCCACATAGAAAGTATGCAATTTTAATCTCACAGGACACATTAGTGCCACACATTTTCAGCTGCTAGCTGGGAAGAAATGCATTGTTAATTCTAAAGCTGTCTCTTGCCTCTTTATTAAGGCATTTAAAAATAGACAGGCAACATAAAATATTTTAAGAGTTTAAGTTACTCCCTCCCTTTTTCCTAATCAGATTTCACAGCAGGGTACTAATCCTATCCTTTCCACTCATCCACATATTCTTCCAAGAAAAGCACTGAAGAAAAAGCACCCAATTCTAATTTTAGTAGACTATGAACTCCTTCTTCTTATCACACTAAGCAAGAAAGCCTCAAATCCACTTTGTCTCAAAAAGTCACTTTCAAGACCTAGGAGACAAACTGTCCTTCTCATTTTATTACTGACACTACAGAAAACTATATCCTGCCCTGGGGGAGGAAAATCATTGTTTCACTGATCAGCAGGTTACTTATAACCATTGCTGACTGAATAATCTGCTGGAGTACTGCTTATCTCCACTGAAATGATTCCATGTGGCTGGGTGGTTGCACAGAAGTGTCACCCACGAGTCACCTCCGCTGCACTCACCCGTCCGTGGCCGGTTTCTTGCGGAGGATGCTGGGCCGTGGCGAGGAGCCCTGGGCTGGAGCACTGGCACTGGCACTCTGGTTGTGGGTTTGCACAACTGTGGTTGCTGCAGATGCAGTGTTGAATGTGCTGCTAATAGGATTGGCTACAATGGTGGCTCCATCTGCCAAGACTACTGCTGGGAAGGATGGACATGGACACGGCAGAGACAAAAACAGAGAGGGGAAAGCAGCAGTTACTTAAGGGAATGTGATGACAAAGCAGGTGTCTGCAGAGCAAATGTTGTCCATTCTCTGAGTCCCTCAGTCTCTTAACTGCAGTGCTTTCAGACTCCTTTGTAAGCAGAGCCTTTGCCACGAGCAATCTGATCACTGAACCTTCTGCTGGGAAGACAGAAACTACTTCCTGCCTAACAACCACTTCTAGAGAAATTATCTTCTCCAGAAGGCAAGGAAAATGCAGAAATCACTGGGGAGATCACCAACACAACTGGGTCAACAGAGCAACACTTCTGGTAGAGCCCATGTGGCAACACATGTGAGCTCTAAGTGACATCAGGTGTGTTTGCATTCTGACAGCCTGTCTGGCCAGCTGAGGGATGCAGAGCACATGGACAGCCAGGAAATCACTGTGCAGTGCCTGCCAGCGATGCAACAGCTCATTCTCTTGGATGTCATCTCCCATTCCTCCTGTAAGCTCTTGGGGCTTCATCAGACCAATAACTTACAATGAAAGATGGTTTCTGTCACAGCTCAAGATCAGGTTACCAACAGCAGAAGGTACCTGGCTGTACTCTAATTGCTCCTAGGATCTCATGCACAGCCAGAGAACATCACTCACTTGTAAATTACTTTTGCTACAAGGCCTTACTGAAGGCATTTGTTTAAGCTCAGGCACTACCAGTGTTTTCCACTGAAGTAACCCATCCAAGGCTACCCACAGGCTCCACCTAGCATGCTTTAAAAATAAATCACTTCAGAAACAGCCAACAAGCATTTGCTGGGAGAGTGTGTGCATGGATGTGTCCACCTCTGGACCACAGAGACTGCAACAACATCATGAGTCACAGCCACATGTGCAGGACTCAAAGCTCAGCTGCTTTGTCTCACTCTGAAGAGAGGACTTGGCTGGTTGCTCTTACCTGAGGTTTTGGTGTCTCCCGGTGGCTGCTGGGCCCCGATGGGCGCTGGCTGCAGCCCCTGGGCGCCCATGGGTGCAGCAGGGTGCAGTCCCTGGGTGCCAATGGGCGCTGGCTGGATGCCCTGGGCACTGATGGGGGCAGGCTGGATGCCCTGGGCACTGATGGGGGCAGGCTGGATGCCCTGGATGTGCCGGGCGTGAGATGCATCCACTGTCATCAGCTGCATGGGGTTCAGGTGCACGGTGGAGGCCACTCCCACACCAGTCTGAGCCGTGATGGCCGAGTTGGGTGCCTGGGCTGAAACTGGAGCAGCGCACACACCTCAGCAGCAGGTCACCACCTCAGCTCCCCCTCCCACCTCCTGCTCAAACACAACTTTTCAAAGGCTTTTTTTGCTTTGAAAAATTAATTTGCCCATCTGCTTGTTGCAGTAGTAAATATGAGAGTAGGGAAGACTGTCTGCCAGAGGAATTAATTACTGTTGATTTTAATTCCATTTTTTTATTTCTAATTGCAGCCAGAGAAAAGAGCAGTTTAACTCTGGTTTTAGGCAGACTCAAATTACAGTCTCAGAATGCTGTGCTCTATTTTTGCCCACTATCGTATTTTACAGTGCTTGTAAGTACCAACACTTGGCATTTTTCCCTCCTTAAAAAATAGATTAAAAGTAATCAGAAACCTAAGTAATTTATTGTGCTCTGAAGCTGACTCAACTCTGAAGCTGAACACAACCTTATCTGGCCTCAGAACAGGCCAGATAGAACAGGGATCCAGTTACAGGCTGGATCCTACAGCTCAAATGAACACAATTATCTTTCAGTGGCAGAACAATGTTTTCAACAATAGCTCAAGCAGTAGAATAATTTAAATAAATTCACAGCTCCAAACTACTGATTCCACCTTTTTTTGTGTATTACAGTTCTCCCATGCAGCACTTTAATATTTTTGGGCCACTTGCAGACCCTGGATCTCCAGATTTCCAGGCTCTGCAGAGCTACACCAGGATTTCTGCAGCCACACACAGAATGCAAGTGTGAACTTGCCAACAATGGCCTTGATTGCTAACAACGCAGAACAAGCTGGTTTTATCGCTGTCACAGGATTTCCATCAAGTTCTTGTGCTGACAAGACACTCTAAAAACAGGCATCAAAAACTGAAACCAGGTCCCTGAAAATGGCTCTGTATAAAGTGTGGCACATTTATTCTCTTAGTCAAAACACTGTTGTTGCAAAACTTTCTATCCAACAAAATCCTTTTAGGATAATAAATAAAACACAACCAGCATTTGGTAAACCAAAATTCTGCACTAATTCTCCTTATCTCAGTGATCTTTTAAAAAGTCTCTTCTGAAATCCTCTGTACCCTCACCCAGCTGTGCTCAGCATAGGTGCACCTTCCTCCTCATACCCTGAATTCTCTAAGTTGCCACCACCAGCTGCCATAATTAATACCTTCCATGGATTCTTCAAGTCAATTTAACAAGTTAATTATGTAAAATGTCTCTGTCAATAAGCTCCTGATGAAGAATATACATCTGCATTTATACAAATGACCATTAGCCTACCAGCACCCCAATATCCCTCCAGAACTGGAACCCCTGACTGTGTGCAATTATGTTCTGTCAGGGAAGGTTTAGATTGGATAGTAGGAAAAAATTCTTCACATAAAAGGTTGTTAAGCCTTGACACAGGCTGCTCAGGGAAGTGGTGAAGTCCCTGACCCTGGCAGAATTAAAAAAAAAAAAAAAAAAAAAAAAAAAAAAAAAAAAAAAAAAAAAATATATATATATATATATATTTAATATAAATATATAAAATATATTAATATATATATTATATAAAAAAAATATCTCCCACTTGGGAGAATGGTTTCGTGGTGCCTTTAGGAGTGCTGGATTAATAGTTAGATTTGATGATCTTGAAGGTCTTTCTCAATCTAAAGAACCCAATGATTTTACACTTTCCTGTTCAACAAATGGGCTTTGCCTCCTCCCAGTCCTTCTAAATTTCCTCTGTACTGCTCACAGGAATCATGCTGCCAGCAGACACAGATATTCCATGAAAATCCACATCATGCATGTTCTTGCAGTCTGGATAGTGGAAATGATCCCATTATAGAGAACAGCCCTAAACAACCTGGTAAGGTAAAAGTGCTCCAAATTTTGTCACAGAATCACATAAGCTTGGGTTGTGCATCAATTTTTTGACTGCAAATTACTGTGACTGTTCAAATACATTAATTGCTCCATTTTTCTAAACAGAACACTAATGCAAGGTTGCAATGCAAATTAATTTCTCCCTTTTTGGTTCAGGTTTCCATCTCAAACTGTACATTCACATGAAAATATATTAAAAAAGCTTATCAGAACACAGGGAATGAAGATGTATCAAAGAGTTGGCTTGGTTTGGAGGAGCCAAACTGTTTTAATTTGTAGACTCAAAACTTTTACTTATAGACAAGTAAAAGTCTATAAGTAGAGCCTTTGAGATATCAAATACGAAACTCCTAAAAAAACAACAAATCATCAGAGACTTTTTGTGACTAATTTTCAGAGTCAAGCACAATCCTTTTAGTTCCTTCCATCACTAGAGCACATCCATAAGCTCAACAAAGCCCCAGGGCTGCCACCCCCAGCTGGGCTTACCTGGGTACTGGCGGATGGTGGACACGGAGCTGGTGATGGGGGTGTAGGTGTGGGCAGTCAGAGGGTAGGCAGAGGGGGGGTAGGTGGGTAAGAAATACTGGAACTGGACAGGCACCGACTGCCTACAGGCATCAAAGAGAGCAAGTGTTACACAGAGTTCAACAGGTAACCCTCAGTGCCCTTTAGCACTCCCTGAACTACCAAATCCCATCCTCCCCCTCAGGTTTTACAGTGTTATTTCCACCACAGCAGAAAAGGGCACTCACACCTCACTCACACACTCTCTCTCATGGGTGAAGGTGTTGGTTCTGCTCACCTGTTGTCATTTCTGGTTTCCATGGCCACTGGGTTGGGAGATGCCCTGTGGCTGGACAGAGGTATGAGGTTACTCCTCTCTGCTGTGTAGTCAGACTGGATCCGGGGAGAAGTGTGGGTGATTTGCTGGGGAACCACTTTAGCTGCAAGAAAACAAACATATCATCAACTGACAGTCAAAGGAAAGGCTAGTGAACACTGCAAAGCAAGATCAATAACCTTGTCAAACAAAACAACCAACTCCACTCCCTTCCCTCTCAACCCAGAACAACCTACCCTATCCACAAATGATTTCCTACCCACAATAGGCCAAAAGAAAAAGAACAAAGCATTTCTCATCAATTTATATCAGAATGGATGGATATTCTAAATACTTATATAAATGATACTGGCTAACAAAGTCATTTCAGTGCTCAGATTAAGTCAATTTTTTTAAGATCAGCCCAAACCATTCTGATGTCAAGAACAAGAACACTGGAAATGAGACCAAGGCAGACAAGTGTCTGTGGATAGAGGCCATGAAAAGGAAGAAAACACCTACAAGAGCTTTACAAGAAACACTGATGTATGAGATACAATTTCACTCCTTGGAAATTTATACTTGGGGAAGAGATTTCAAGATTTCAAAAGAACAAGGAGGTCAGCAGAAAAACAGACGAACAAAAGGAAAGTTATGCAGTTCTGTAGGAAACATCTCAGGCACATTCCACAGGCATCCAGGCAAATAAAGTTCCAACCTTTAGGCCTTTGTGTTTCACATTCAAGTGAACACACTAATCAAATCCACCTAACACCTCAAGAAGCACATGAAGTAACTTAACAAAATCAGCTATGAAAGCCATAGTCTATCACCAAGCAGTTAAAACTTTTAGAGTATCCAATGTGGGTTTTGAAATGCCAAAAGGCCCAAGTTTGTATAAAAATTCAACAGAGAAAGTAAATGAGCCATTTTATTACTTGCTCCTCCTGGAACATCTATTTCTTCCTGATATTAAAAAAAAATTAGAATACTAGATGTGTTAATTGGTTTCTCCCAGCCTGATTTTCTTTCCCTCCTTAATTTGCTAACATGCACAAACACTTCCAGCATGCAGAGAAAAACTGAAGCACGAGTTACACATTTTTCTGAGAACTGAAATCACTCACCAACTGGGATGTTTGAGGTCGTGACAGCTGTAGCATGGGAAGAATGTGAGGGCATTGTCATGGTAACAATGGTGCTTGTAGGCGCTTGGGTGTGAGATACAGAACCTGAAGGAAAAAACCAAACTTAACAGGAGATCTTTTTATGGAGCCCTACCATGCCAGTGTATCCATATCCTAAAGAGGGCAAAACCCCCAAACCAGACAAACTCCCTGAAAAACTCAGTAATTTCACTCCTGAAGCCATGCACCTCCAAATGCAGTCTTTATTTTGAAAAAATATTTGCTCAAAAATGATTGGGTTCTAAATTCAAAGAAAGCCAACAAAAAGCAACAAGCCCCATCCCTCATGATGCTCCCACAACAGCCTTATAAATACTCACCAGCTGTGGTCGCTGAAGCAATGGTATTTGTTGCCAAAATAGGTGCCACAGTTGCTGCTGCCACTGGAGTACCAGTACTGAAAATGGTTTTCTATGAAAAAAAAAAAAAAAGTCTTAAATTTAGAAGACTACTACATTTAACATCTATAGTTAGTATAGAATCACCTTGCACTGACCGTACAGAACATTATTTTCTAACTCTTCTCCAAAGTGCAATCTCAGCCTGCAGGCTCTAAAGAAGCCTCGAGCAGCAGCGGGAGGTGCTGTGCTGGCCTACCTGGGCCATGGTGTGGAGCTGTGGTTTCTGGGTGCCGATGGCAGGGTGCGAGGGCAGCGTGATGCGCGTGGCCGTGTCCCGCGGCTGCGCCGGCCGCTGGATGCTGATGGCTGCCGAGGGCGGGTGCTGCTGGATGGACAGCGTAGGGCGGCTGCGGGGCAAGACAAGAACTCATCAAGGGAACCTTCTGGAGACTGAGTGTGGGACATAACACAGGCACACACATCAGGCCTCAGTGCCCTCCCTGGTGACAGCAGCGCTGCTGTCAATCACGTGGCCAAGCAACATAAGGAATTTGAGCTACACTGTTCTGTCCTCATCTGCTCTGTGCACCCAGCCAGGAGTTATCATAACTCTTATCAGTTAAACTTCCTTTCAGCATTCACATGTCACTTTTCACTGTGTCTTCATAAAAAATATAGGCCAAATACCCACAAGTTCCTGCAACACAAACTCTGCGGTCCACAAATGATTCCTTAAGGTCCTTCCTTTCCATAACACAGAGCCCTTATAAAGCCCTTTTACCCTTATAAATCTGTATAAGTTCATGCTTATACACATTTTTATTCACAGAACTTCAAGGATTTGCACTGTGCAAAATATTACTATTTTCATTTTATATCCTCCCATAAATAGAGGATTATCAGCTCAGGCTGATTAACATTTCCCCTTGCTGCAATTTCTGTCATATTCAGAGTTTCTGTAGGTTTTACCTAAGAGTTGACTCTGTGGCATGTGCTGCTGTTGTGGTTATAACAGGGGACTGAGCTCTCGTGGCTGAGACAGTTGCCACCACTGCAGGAGGAATAGTGCTTGAAGTTGTCACAGGAGGACGTGACTGTTAAAAAAAAAAAAAGAAGCATCAAAGAGAGAACATTAAGAAAGGAAATTCTGCAGTTTAGAGAACAACTAGGAATTACTTGATTAAAACTGGTTTCTCTGCACCTCGTCACTAAGTTTTGGCATTCTGAGGCATTTCCAGTCTTCCTGAATTGATCTACAAGCTCCTAAGCAGAACTGTCCTGGTTTTCAACACACATACAGCACAGGAACCAGGAAGCAACAAAGATAACATTAAAGACCTTGAAGGTCTTTAGGAAAAACCTCAAAGGTCAGTTCCCTTCAAAATGAAAAGAAAGGAAATTCCAGTACACACAAAGTTAGAGGTGATTGGAATCCTAAGTGAAAGCACAGTGGGAAGATGTTTAACCCTCTGTCCGGGGGCTGAACACTAGCACTGCTGCAGGGAGACAAGATCTACCATCTTCTCCTTATACAGGTACAAAAGCCAAGACATACAGCAGCATATTACAGTGAGATTTCAAAAATTCTACATCAATTCATATACTGAACAATAAATTAACACCAGCACATTGTACTGGATCTTTCAGTCTTTAAAATTTGAGTGTGTCTGAATGAAATTGTCTTCCCAGTTTCTAAGTACTTTGGAGCCAGATTAAAACCCACCAGGTCTATGAAGGAAATACAGCAAATAGAGCTGGAAGAGAGCTGACAGCAGCTGCACACAAATAATGAGAATTTATACATTACAGCTGAGTGCCAGGAAGGGTTTGGAGGTCAGTGATGTGCAGAGCTGCCTGGCTGCTACCTGCCTGGATTGGCTGGTGGATGATGTGCTGAACTGCTGGCTGGGCTGCAGCTGCATTTGGCAACTGGGAGGCTGGTCTCAGCACTGTGGTTACTTTAGAACTGGACATCACTGCAGCAGCTGCTGCACCTGGGGAAGAAACCAAGCACGTTAAAATTCAGCTCCATCACAACCACAGACACACCCTGACATCAGCTGGTATTTCAGTTCTAATGCATTTCATATTCAGGGCAGTTCATGATAATGGTGTAAAAATAAGGCTTTCAATAAACATATATAAGGGTTACAAAAGCATGTGTGGAGGGGTAGGTATTATTTTAAATTAATTTGCTTTAGAGGTATTTCATATTCCCCTATAATAGCCTTGTATTGCAAATGCCATGTTTTCTTATTCCAAGCTATGGAAATCAGTAGAAATAATTCAGTTTGATTACTGGGCCAATGTGTAAATAAGTCATCTGATACCAGCAATGATCTCACTGCAGCTGATGAAGTTCAGAAGAAAAATACACTTGCAAGAGAACAAGGAAACACCACACCACACAAAACAAAACACACAGCTACACCTCCCCCCAGAAAACCAAGACCAAAACTCCACACTATTTAAACCTGCAACTGATTAATTTGTCTCCTGTCTGATGACTCCTGATCATAATAAATCACAGTAGCAGGTAAACAGCCTTGCAGTCAGATGATGAACTGGGTTATATATCTTCTGTACATGTCCTCCATTGAAATTACCTCAAAAGTTAATATTCAAACCCAGAGAAAAAGGGCAGGGAAAAAAAGAAAATGTGTACTGAGAGTGCAAGTCTGTGGCAGCTGTCCCCTCAGAATGAGGTGAACAACACTACTGTAGCTACAGAGAAACCTCCACAGTCCTTCTACCTGCTCTAGTTGAAGATTATGTTTTTGCTCACATCAATTTATTTTTCTTGAGTGAGTCAGCAAATAACATTGAGCATAAAAAGAAATAAAACTGACAAATGGTACTTGGAATTCAGATCAATTTAAAGCTGAGCTGCAAACCCAACCCATAAGACTTTGAAAGCAAAGTTGCAGTCAGAAATCTGCCAGGCTGTACTGAGCACAGGGCTGCATTAAGGGCTGATTTCCTGTTTTACAAGCTGTAGCATCCAAAATGCTGGGAAACAAGAGCCTGTAGGTATCACCAGCATTTAACTCATGGGAAAATGCAAATGCACACAATATGATGTGCTAGCATGCATAACAATGCACGAGTGGTCCTGTGACAGGGGGACACAAGAACGTGGCTCACAACTGCCAGAGGTGAGCAGTACTTGCTGCCCAGAATGCACATGACATTTTGCAGGGCAGGTGTGTCTCTACCAGTGGATGTTTTTTCTTGATTGTTTTAACAGCAAAGAATTAGAATAACAGATGTGCTGCTATCTGCCAGCATTTTAAACACTGTCACGTGGTTCTGCCCTAAATGGCTGAAAGCAACATAATTCTTAAAAGGCCAGCAGTCACTCCCTCATGGCAGCAGTTTTAACATCTGAGGGAACAGCTGCATTAGCAGTGAAGAGTTTCAGAGGTGTGGGCTGAATGCAGCAGCTGAGAGCCTGTGAGCAGGAGGCAGGGACAGCAGAGCTGGATCTTTACCTCGGGGCAGATGAGAAGCTCCAATGTGCAGGGGAGGCCCAGGAGCACTGCTCCTGATGATGGACATCTGCACGTTGGTGGCCATGATATGGTGCAGGTTACTGGGATGCCCCTGCAGAGTTCAAGAACAAAACAAGTCAGCTGTGTTGACAAGAATCAGTGGCCACAGAATCACCATATCTCAGCCTCAGGGACAGAAAAGAGATCCTGGAGGAATACTTGGTGTACCAAGGCTTCATGCATTAAAAGCTGAGTGGAGGAGACAGGATAAAGTTACAGAGCCTGCTGCCACTGGAAGATGTGAACACTTCTCTGTTTCACTGGTGTGTTTTGATGGTTGGTACCTGGTGACAGCCACCCAGCAGCCACCCACAAACAGCCAGAGAGTTGTCCCTTCTAGCATTGCTGACATTAAGGCAGAGTTTCATACCACCTCTCCAATAAACTTGAGAGAATGGTAGAAACCTGGCAAATGCTGGAACAAATTCTATTTTTTTTAAATTCTGGACCGCCTGGGGATATTAATATAAGATAAATCCATGAAATTGCTGCACATCCTTAGCCAGACTAATTCAAGTCCACCTAAAGGCACTTTACATCAAAACCCTGAGAGGTTTAGTAATGACTGTTCTGACAAACTATTTTCAAACCAACAGGGCTGGCTCTGCAGTCAAGTTAGAGGAGAAAAAGAATTTCAAATCATGATCTACACAGACTCAAATTTTGTCACTCCTAGTTCAGTAAGAACACAGTGCAAACCCATGCACTGTTCACTGATCTCTTCTGATCTCCTCCCAGGGAAGCTGAAGAACACTGCAATAATGAATCCCAGCAGTTTTTCCACAGCAGAAAGTCTCCAAGTGACACTGACACAGCAGGAGCTTTTAAGGAAAAACCCAGCTTGTGGGTATGGCTCTGCCATCACAGCCTGGCTGTGCTATCCAGTTGGATGATCCCAAAAATCAGCAGCTTTGGAAAGAGATGGTGATTACCAAGCCTGAAGTTTAATGGTCCAGGCAGCACTGAACAGGGAAATCTGCTCTCTTTAAACTCCCTCACCTCAGCTGTACTGGTACTGATCTGAGCATGCAGTGAGATGGAACAGAAAAGCCACCAGAAAACCAGACCTGTTGCCCACTGATGGTTGCCACAGGGATTGTTGGAGCCTGTGGGATGCTGCTTTCCATGGTCACAGTCACTTGCCCAGGGACCTTTGTGGGAGCTGAGAGAGTGGAGGGTGGAGCAGGAGCGATGGGCCGGCTGGGCATGGTGGGCTTCAGGGGAGGCTGCAAGAAATGGAAAAACAGAAACATTGGCAACTTCAAATGAGACCCAAGTGTTGGAGCAGCAATCATTCTGTGGGGTCAAAGCCTGAGGAGAAAGTTTATATAAGTATGGCTTAATAGTTGGAGAGGAAAGATATTGAACGTTTGGTTATTCCAAACAAAGAAAGGGCATATTTTGTCCTGGAAATATGCAGGTTCTGGTATGGGCCATCAGTGGAATCTGTCAGGGCTATGGTATTGCCCTACAGGCACTGGATATTATCAGTTAACATTATATCCCGCAGAGAAAATGGAAACTTGGTTGAAATCATGGCTGAAATACTAGCAAGTCCTCAATGCATCATCTGGAACAGCCAAACCCACAAGGCACTGCACAGCTAGCAGAACATGCAAGGAAAGCTTTAGAATCAAAAGCAGGGAAGGTTTTGGTGTAATTTACTTTTTTTCAAAACCTACTCATACAGACTGTATTGATGAATCCTCTCATTACCTTCATAAGTCCATCTGAAAAAGAAAGTGGCACGGCTGGAGTCAAATGTGCTGGTGGTGCTGTCACTGTCACTGGGGCCCCAGACTGGACAGGGTGGTGCTGGGTCAGCATCTGGACCTGTGGGTATGGCCGGACCACCACGGGCTCCTGCTTCTCCTCCCGGGGCTGGATGGAGCCACTGGGGCCCATGTGCTCCCTGGGAGCGACTTCTGCCTCACGACTGGATTCCTCACTCACTGGGGAAAAACAGGGAAAAAGGTCAGAATTGTTACAAAGCCTGCTTTGGTCACCCACTAGGTCAGAGATGAGATGTTGGAAATATCTAAATTAAAGTCAGTTTTATAATTAGACATATTTCAGGGATGGAAAAACTGGGAATTCTGGCACTGCTTCTGTCTGTTCCCCTCAGAGCTGATGGGGTGGGCAATGCTGGGGAACCTGGGGTCAACTCTGAGAAGTCCAACTAAACACCTCCTTAAACACAGATTAATTAAGTTTTCTTTCAAGTGAAAAATATTTAATTATCTAAGTAACTGCTATTAAGTCCCAGATCAAGCAGCATGAAAAACTGCACATTTAATGCAATATGTGTGTGAATATCGAGCAGAAGAAAGGTATAAAACCTGAAAATGAAGCTGCTCCCCCAGTCACTTCTGGAAACCTGTCAGCACGGCAGGGACAGCAGGAGCTGGGATCACAGTTCCCGCCCCATTTATTTGCAGTTCCATGAGATGCTGAGCGGGACAGGCACCTGCGCGCAGACACCGGGCACAAGGCACATCCCGGTTCTGCGGCGCTGTCCCGGCAGCCGCCCCGGTGCTCTCCGCACGCGGACCCGCGGCAGCTCCCGGCCCGGCCCGGGCCCGCCTCGCTCCTCCCGCCGAGGCGAGCGGCAGAGCGCCATGGGCGGGGCGGGGTTCCCGGGATCGCTCCCCGCCCCCGTTGCCGACAGCCGCGGGGCCGGGATGGCGCTTACCTGTGGCGGCGGGGGCGATAATCCCGGCCGAGCCGCTGGTGGGGATGGGCGGCGGCGCTGGTCCCAGCGGGGCGGGAGGCGCGCCCGAACGGGGGAACTGCTGCGAGCTCATGTCACCTGCGGGAGGGCAGCGCGGCCGTTATGTCGCGACACGCCCGGCCCGGCCCCGCCGTCCCGACCTCCCTCCGTCCCTCCCGCTCTCCGGGCGCGGCCCCGCGGCCACACCCACCCCGGCGCGCCCGCGCGGGCGGGTTCGCGCGGCGCCCGGCCAATGGCGGCGGGGCGGCACCGGCCAATCAGCGTCCGCCCTGCGCGCCCCGCCCCGCCGCGCCGGGCCGCAGGGCCCGGATGTGCCCGGCAGCGCGACGGCCCCGCCGCCTCGGGCCGGGCCGCACCGCGCCGCTCTGCCCTGCTGCCGCCCCTTCGCGATGCCCCCTCCGCGGTGCTTCTGCCGGCTGGAGGCTCGCTGCCCCCTGCCGCCGTCGCGATGTGAAGCGGCGGCCGCCGTCCCCTACCCGCAGCCCCTCCTCGGAGCCAGCCCCGGCCCGCAGATGTAGGCGATGCCGTGCGCCGGCCGCGGCAGTACCTGTGCCCGGGGCGGTGCCGTGCGCCGGTCCCTGAGGCCGGTCGCCCCGCGTCGCCGCCGCTGCCGAGCGCCGCTTCCGCCGCTGTAGCTGCCCGCACCCGATTGGCCCCGGCCAGCCCCGCCTACCCTGAGTTGCCGCGTCTCATTGGCTGCCGAGCCCGCCCCGCGGGGCCGCCGGGAGATGTAGTCCGCAATGGGGGTGTGGCGGGCACAGATCTCGCGAGGCGCGGGAGGGGCGGCGCTGTGCCCGAGCGCGCCATTGGCCGCGCGCCGCGAGGTCTCCGAGGAGACGCGGGGTGGGCGGGACAGGCCACGGTCACCACGAGGCCCCGCCTGCCCCCTCGGACCCGCCACTGCCCCGCCAACACCCCCTCGGACCCGCTCCGGCCGCACCCCGAGCTCCGCACCCCGTTGTTGCTCTACACGTCCGGCCAAACCACTCCCCCCCCCACATACACTCCCCCTCAGAGTCCCCAGCACCCAGTCTGGGAAGTGACAAGAGGACGCGGCGGGAAGGCGTTGGGCGTCGCTGGGGAGGGCACGGAGGGAGTCAGCACACCAAAAACATCCTAAACCCGCCATAATTTGGGCGGTCCTCCAAAAGTCCCTGGGGAGGCCGCCCAAAGTGTTCCCACCAGTCCTGGGAAGGGGACACAAGGACATGGCGGGGCTCTGGCGCTTAGCACCCCAAATCCCCTAAAATTCGGGGGTGTCCCCGAAGCACCCTGGGGATTCCCCGAAATCCCCAACCCTCATTCTGGAAAGGGACAACGGGATACGGGCGGGGCACCCCACCCTCCCCTATCACTGGGATGGAGGAGGAAAAGTAATAATAATAATAAATAAAAAAAAAAAAACCAAAAAAACCAACCCCACAAACCTCGGAGACGACACACATCACAGCCCTGAGAGACCACAGTGCAGGGCTGCCTCACGTTTGCTTACAAACACATCAGAACACCACCATTCTTCATGATATTCTCATGTTTTGAGGCTCACAGATGAACTCAGCCAGACACCTGCCAGTTTCAGAGATTTAATAATATTTTAAAACGAAACCAGGAGGAAAACCGTTAAAATTTCAGGATCACGTGTAAGTAATCCTTAGGTCTGCCTTAGTGTCTGTTGTGAACAGGAACACAAACAGTGTTTGTATTTGTGTAACACGAGCAGCAGTTTGTCGCGGCGGGTGTCACTCTCCAGGACCCGCACCAGCCAGCCTGTCCTGCGGTTCAGCTCCCTCCTGAGACATTCCCTTTCTCTGTGCCTGGCTGGATTTACAGCTTCCTTCTGCCTTTCCACGTCTCTCCTGAGCCCCCAAAGCTGCTGCTGCACCTCTCGGCAGGGCCCCGGTGCCCACGGAAGGCTCAGAGGGCGCGGCGGGGCAGCGGGGCACGGAGCACACCCAGAGCCGAGCGGAGCCCGGCACGGACAGGGCAGTTCTGATGGAGAACGTGTAAAGGGTGCAGAGAAGATAAATGAAGAACGGCTGTTTTTAACCTGCCGTATGCTGCTTTCACTTCCCCTCCCGTCTCTACACTGTAAATAAATCAGCAGTTGTTCGCACAGGGTCTCCTTCCAGCAGCACAGGCTGGGGACTGCTCACGGGCCAGTTAATATCACAAAAACCACACAGGTTCCGCCTTTGCTTCGGGCGCTACCTACTCAAACCGAGACCGCACGGCAGCGCGGGCACAGCCGCTGCTGTGGGCACGGCCCTGCTCCGGGCTGGGGCCGCGGGCGGCCCCGGCCTCTGCCCCGGCCCCGTCACTGCCCTGGACTCGGGCTGCGGGCGGCCCCGGCCTCTGCCCCGGTCCCGTCACTGCTCTGGACTCGGCTGCGGGCAGCCCCGGCCTCTGCCCCGGCCCCGTCACTGCGCGGCGCCACCGGCTCGGAGCGGAAGCGGAAGCGGCGCGGGCGGCGGGAGCCGGGCGGGCGCGCGGCCGCTCGCAGGTGCGGTACCGCGGGCACCGGCGGGGCCCTGAGGGAGAGGCGGCGGTGGCGGTGGCGGTGGCGGTGGCGGTGGCGGTGGCGGTGGCGGGGCGGGCCCGCGGCGGGCGGCGGCAGCGGCGGCCTGGGGGGCAGCGGGCGGTCGGGGCGGGTCCTGCGGAGGGACCGACACCGGCGGGGTCCCTCGAGCGGCCTCCGCGCCCCGCGGGGGTCGGTCGGTCGGTCGGTCGGTCAGCGGGACCGGGGAGCGGCGGAGGCTGCGCTCGGGTTTAATGCTCTGCACCATTAACACCCTGACGGGCCGAGTTTAATGCGTGTTTTGAGCCCTGGCTGCTCAGCGCTTCAGTGGCTGATTTCTAGTCGCGGTTAAATCGCCGTGGTTTGGTGTCAGTGGGAGCCCTTTACAGGACGTGCTCCCCCGGTGCGATCGGTGCCCGCTGATATCGGGGATCTCTGCCGTGCACCGGCTCGGTCCCGGTGCCCCAGAGCCGTGCCTGCTGCAGGGCTTGCCCCTCGCTCCCGCTTCCCTTTGCCCTTCACCCGCCTGGCACCAGACTGACCCCACTGATGTCAATGTGGGCTGCGTTATTCCTTCCCCCAAGGCTGGATGTGCAAGCTGCCCGGAGTGTTTTAAAGGGAGTAATTGGAAGAAAAATAAGGAGGAAAAATATTTACACTGCTTTGCGGTGTTGTAATTCAGATTGGGTTTTGCTTTGTTGCCTGGCACAGAGCTGGATCTCCTTGTGTCACTTTTGTTCATTCCTGTGCCTCTTTCCTCTTCTTCCGTGGTGTATTTTTTCCTTGAGATATCGGCCATTCCTTTGTTTTATGGCTGTTATTATGGAGGGCTTGTAGATATTTCTAATCTGCAGATTTTCAGTTGGCTAAACTGTGTCAGGTGACAAATGTGTCATTTGGTTTTTTGCCTGTTTCATGCAGAAAAAGGCTTATAATTCAGTTTTTCCCAGAGCAGGAAGGCTGGCACAAGAGAGCAGCATAGGAGCTTTAGCCATGAGAGTGCTGTTGGGTATATTCATTTACCTATTCCAAACTCCAGTGTGTGATTTTCAGAGAATAAGAAGGACCCATCTCTGGGAGGAGCTGTGAACTGTGGTTTTTGCTTGCACTTGGCCAGTGTTTCACTCCACAAATATTGGCTGAGCTTCCCCCTCTGCACACAGGGAGTGATGGCTGTGCCCATTCTGTGATGCCATCTGTCTGCTTCCCAGGTGTGGCATAAAGCAAATGTCGTGTGCTCTTTGGAGATCACAGCAGGAATTTCTGGTTTTATTCCCAGAGAAAGAACAATGCCTGAGTTGTTGTTGGGAAGCATTTGTCTGGAGGGGTGTAAACTTTTAAAGAGAGGAGGATTTGGTTCATTTATTTATGTATATATACAGGTAGCTTAGAGCTACAGATTTATAACCATATTCTTTACATTGAGATGGTAATAAAAAAAGAGACAGAAGTTAGATCCTGGCAGCTTGTTGGGTGTGATATATGTAGAATTGCAGCAGGATGTTTTTTCAGGTGCAGGGGGGACATGGAAAATGAGTTATCCAGGGAAACAAAGATAAAGAAATGAAAGAGTACTTGAGTGCATATTGGGGGTGTAGTAAATATAAATATACTATAGTCAGAGAGGGGCAAAAAAAGCTTAAACTTTTGGAGACTGTAATGGAAAGCCAACAGAAGAATTCAGGTCTTCCATAGGCTTAAGAGTTGTGGGCAAGGAAATTCCCCTTGGCTTTATTTTGGGGTATAGGCCAGAGAATACAAAGTCTTGAAAATACACAAAGTGAAGGACAATAAAGAAATGGGATAATATGTTTTTTTTTGGTCACTTCTTGCAGTAGGTTGTATCATTTGAGTCTGTTTGTGTGATTTCACTCATTTTTCAGCTTTTAAATTTGGTGGTGCTTAGTGCAGCCAGGAAATACTTGTTTCTTCATTCCCCAAAAACCTAAAGGGCTGACTGGGGTTCCTCACCCTTGCCTGGATTAGTCCGCAGCTGCTGGATCTGTGCTGACACAAAGTGTGATTTTACTTCCCATAATATGAACAGTGGGTTGTTTTCTCCCCCAGTCTGAAATGTGTGCAGTTTGTAATACCTCTTAAAACAAGAAGTATGTGGTGTTGGTGTCCTGGAACAGAAGCAAGCTTATTTGAAAGCATAAACACAGAGGAAACTGGAATTGATTTAGGTTTAGTTGCATCTCAGGAGTGAATTTGTAAATTCCTTGCCTCTCTTCAAGTTTGTGAGTTTGTAAGCCCTCACAAGATCAGGTGAGAGGATGATCATCTCATTAATATATTGCATTAAATGCAGTTTTAAAAGTCTTAACATACCTCTCAATATATTTGAGATCCTGTATTTATAAGAAGAGGCAATGCAAAACTTATTATTTTCCTTCATCATTTTCAGTGTCCTATAAAATGGGAATACTTATTGCAGTTCTTGGAGTCTGCTTCAGCTCTTCACTTGTACAAGCAGATTCTAAGGCTGTGACAACATCTCTGACTACAAAGTGGTCTTCAACTCCTTTGCTCCTTGAAACAAGGTAGGTGCTTTGTGACTTTTTTTCATTGTCAAATCAGAATATGCTTAGAGGATAAAGTAAAGTTCTCTTTGTTATGTGGCACTTTGGTTTCTGGTCACTACCAACAGTAATAACATGGGAATGTGATCCCTGCTGTGCATGGGGAGATGGGAGGAGGATTTTAGGGGAGACAGTAATTTTTCTGTGTGGTAAATTCTTTCATTTTGCATTAGAACAAATATGAATAACCATAAACAATTACATAGTTGGTATTTTTTGCCTTATGAAGTTTTACTCAAAGCATTAGATAGAGAGTTCAGCAAGGTCTTGTAAGATTCTGCAGCTGAATGTCTTTTACTTCAGTGTTGTAGCTTTTGATACACATCTGCTGCTTGTGTCTATTTAGCTTGGTAAAACTTGAGTTTTACTTTGTTCATTGAGTTTTGCATTGATTAAAGTCAATTCCTTTGTTAAAGATCGTGCAAGTTACCCTGGGAACATTTCTTCTATGGTGTTAAAGACTTTATTTTTAAGATGTTGTGTAAAAAGAAAGCAAAATGCTGTCTCTTTTGAAATCCCTCATTGTTTAATTTTGTCATGTTTTAGTTTAGAGATGTCAGTAGGACTTTTAGAATTTCAAGTTAATGTGTGCTTAATTTTGTATCACTTAAGGGTATTGCCAAATGTGGAATTTTGTCTGTTTTACTGCAGATTGTTTCACATGAAAATAGTTGAGCATTGCTGGGTTTCATTCACATGAGCATGGCTCTCATTCAGAGGACAGGTGTCTCCTAGGTGAAGTTACTTTTCTGTAACCTTCTCTGGAGAAGCTGAAGCCTGAAAGTTCCTTGAGTAGTAAAATGCAAAGCACAGGTTTTAATGCCAGGATTTAGATACCCTGAGACACTGCTGGGGAAAAACTCAACCTAAGAGAGTGTAGAGCAGTAAGCAAATAATCAAAATAACATGCCAAAGTCTTGATCCATTGTAGCCAGAGGCTTTGGGTAGGGCAGGATGGTTCACCTGGGATGAACTGCAGCATGATGCAGCACTGCAGTGTAAAAGAAATCCCTCCTGCTGGTCACTGCACTTAGCCCAGCCCTGCAGTTTGTACCCAGGTGTTCCAGCAGCACTTACCCTTGGATTGGGGCACACAGTTACTGTGGCACTGAGCAGGCTCCAAACCTGCTGTTGTAGCATCCTTGAGCATAGCAAGTATGTTACAAGCGTGGATGTGATACAGTGTTTGTGCTTAGCAATGTTCAGAGGATGAATTTCATTATCTAGCCTTGTATACCTGCCCATTACGTGCTTCAGATATGGGAATTATAACATGGTTTGAAGCTGTGACTTCTCCTTTTACTTCTTCAAGAACAAGCCAACAGAAAACCTCCATCAAAGCCTACCAAAGCTCATAATTACAATTTGCCTCATGTACAATGTGTGTTTCTCATAAAAGAGAGATTCCAAAGAAATGCATTAGGGAGGAGAGCTGCCAGGATGGACCCTGCTGCCTGTTAGTGACATTGAAAGGATCACAAGCTGCTTGCATGTGCTCTGTGTCTGTCCTGGTCTGCAGTGATTATTTGTTTGGGTTTGTTTTTAGCTGTCCTGCAGTACTTTTCCTAGTAACACGGTTTGCTGATATAGGTGGTAGGTGCTAACTTTCTGTAAAGCATCACAAGGTGTCAGATTTGTAACTTGAAGAAAATTTGTAGATCTAACTCACTCTTCTCATCCTACTTAGTGAATTTTTATCAGAAGAAGGTCAAGAAAAATTCTGGAACTTTGTTGAAGCCAGTGAGAATATTAAGAGAGCTGAGCATGATGGTAAGATTTTATAGTTTTTTTCTCAATGCTGACTGATAGTTGAAAAATATACCACAGTGTTCTGTCTTCCATCATGTTAATCCTCATTTGACTTCTGTAAAATACTTATTACAGTAATATTTTTTGCTGTAATGTACTCAAGGCTTTTGGATATCCATTTGACGAAAGCTGTAGTGGATGAGTCTGAAACATTTTGCTTGCCAGATTCTTTTTCAACATGAAGCATGAAATATTTTAAAAGCCTTTTCTCTGTGTTCCTATTTGTCAGCCAAAATTAATTGGGAGCTCTAAACTGTTTCCCTCCTCCCCTGCCCATGTTTGCATCCTCAAAAATGAATTCAGGTGAACTCTCCTGGATCTCTGTTCAAGTTCACTCTCATCCTGTAGAATTGGCTGTAATGAAATTAGAGAAGGAATGGTCATGTGCAAACTCAGAATTCATGTAATGGGCTTTTGTTGGTATAAATCACACTGGGATGAGAAGCCCCTCTTCAATGAGACTATGAGATAGAAAGATAACTGCTTGTACTTTGATTTTGCAGGTAGTGATTATTCTTCTTACCAGGAAATGCTGAAAGTGGCCTGCCAGACTCTGTCACCTTTGCAGCAGAATTTGTTGAAATTTTCCTTGTCTTTACGCTCCTACTCTGCAGCAGTTCAAGCTTTCCAACAGGTTGGTACAGGAAATGCTCAGGTGAGATGCAGAGCATTGTACCAAGGCTCAGGAAGGAGACATTTGAGATATAAAAAACCTAAACTGATTCACTGCTCTGTACACTTGAGCTACAGAGTGATGTGTATACAAATTTCATGAGGTGCTGAATTTTTGTCTAGAATAGACTAAAGAACTGGCATTTTGACATGCCTGCATACCTTTTGCCTGCTACACTAAGAATTGGTGCAAAGATTTTTGTGAGGACCATCTCTGTGGCTCCATTGGTACTTGGGATGCTGCTGCTGTTCCTGTTGCTCGGCTGAACTGACTTGTAGATAGTAATCCATATATATGTATATATATATATATATATAGAGTGATTAGAACTCATAAATTAGAGTTCATTGTGTTCTCTGTTCTTTTTTAATTCTTTGGAAATTGTCTCACATTAGAATGTGCTTTATTTAAGTAATACTGTGAAACATCTTCCTTGTTCACGTGGATTCATTTTGTTGTTTGATATTTAACAAATACAGATTTTTGTGATGTCTAAGACAAAAAAACCCCTTCAACCAAAACCCCTACAATTGCAAGCCTTGCTTTCTGTACCTGCAACTAACCTTACAGTTAATTGTAACAGACTGAAAAATAAGTAAAGGCTTAAATCTCCATCTTGCAATTATGTCATAAACAAGGAAGAAGTATTAGTTTGGAGTATAGGAAATAATACTGTTTGCTGCACAGCTACACTGTTAAAATTTTTGATTGTTCTAAGGGCAAACATTTAACCTACATTATTATAAATGTTTTATACAGATAGCAGCAGATGAATCTCCACCAGAGGGCTGTACCCTGTTTTTTGTTGTGCATGGGGAGAAAACTTGTGAATTTGACTCTCTTGGAAACCTTTTACAGGCAGCTTCAGACAGGTATTTGTTTAATTTCCTATTACTGGATTAGCCCTTCAAATTTAACCTAACTTTAGACTTACTGCTGTGAAGAGGTTGTAATAAACTTTTTATTTCTGTGTTCTTCAGTGTTGATTTCTCCTATCCATTGTTGGCACTGGAGTGGCAATGTCTTATTTGGTGTTAATTCAAATTGCAATGATGGTTTTCTTATCCCTTGCTCTTTGATAATTCTGCTAGGAAGATGAATGTGCACAGGAAAATTTGGAAACAAATTCTGGAAGTAGCTGGGAACTGTTGAAGGACAGTAGGAATTCTCAGAAGTGTGTAAAACCTTCAGTGTGCAGGGAAAATAGGAGCTGGGCTGCATATTCAAATGAGATTAATGTAACAAATTGTTTTGTGAATGGCTGAAAGCATGCACAGTATACTTTTCTCAGCATTGACAAAGAAAACCATTACCACACTATATATTTAAAATTCAGATTTCTCTACAAGAACAAAACTTGATTGTAACTGCTAATAACAAAAGGAAGGTATAAAATATAATACTTTTTATTAAAAAACCCCAAACAAGTAATAAACCAAAACCAACACAAATCCTTACATTTCATAATATGAAAACATTTTTGTTTTCAATACAAGTTTTGTGATCTTGGTTATTTGGTTCTTTTGAGAATAAAGAATTTTTTGTCAATGTGCAGGCATATGGCATCTATAGCTCACATGCTGTTCTTCTGACTTACTGGGAATACTTTAAGTATTTATTGCACTTTGGACAAAATGTAAACAAAGGAGCTGAAAATAGACTTTTCATTCACTTTTTTGTTTGAATACTAAGCCAAGGACCAGGTTGAAATGAATTTGTGCCATTGGCACATCTGTTCTATCAGCCTTTTTAATTTTTCATGCAGAATTTATGAATCACTGTGGGGAGAGAAAGTTAATTGGAAATCTAAGGGAAGTTGTTCATTTTTAAAATTAGGATCATATTCGATTCAAAAGAGCTCTTAGTCACTTGTTTCTTTTCATATGTTCATTTTTCACGAAGCTTTTGTCAATGTGCACAAAGTGCTGCCAGCCTTGATATAATATGTAGGAATAGCTCAACATATGTATTCAGGAAAATGAATAAACAGGGAAAAAAGTTCATTTTGCATTGAGTGAGGAAATGCTGTGACTCACACTGTGACTCTTCACTGTTCCCTCTTAGGCCAAAGCCATTTTTGTTCAAGGGGGACCACAAGTACCCAGCAGCAAACCCTGAAAGCCCTGTGGTCATACTTTATGCAGAGATTGGCTCAGAGGGGTTCTACAGACAGCACAGGAGGCTTGTTGCAAAGGCTGAGGCTGGAGAAATCACTTATGTGCTCAGACACTACATTGCTGTGAGTATATTTGTGCATTGTAACAGAGGAATTTGAAATTGAGGAACTGGCCTGGGTTTTCAAAAAGAAAACTGACCCAGGTTTGTTCCCTTTACATTGACATTTGCCTACTCTCATTGTTAATTTACTTGGAATACTCTAAGTTTTATTTTTTATTGCATGTACCTGAGGAATACAGAATATTTTACATCTCCTGATTGTTTAAGTAAGATTGTTTGATTTCATAAATCCAGACCTAAATTCCAGATTAATTAGAGACTTTAGTGTAAAAAGAAGTGTTTCTCTACCCATATTAGAACATAGGAAGTAGTCAAATCTTTCACAATCAGGCCACTTAGTCACTTGGTATAAAAAGTAAGGATTAACATTTAGGTACAATTTTCAAAAGAAAGACATTGTTTCTGTAGTAATTTTTTTACAGAACCACTTAACATTTCTAGTGCAGTTTGTCCTGGTTTCCATCTTCCTCCAGTAAATTGTGCATAGCCAGTGGATTAGTATTTAAAACAACATTTCAAAAGGTATGAAGAGCTGGGGTTCTTTGATTTGTTGCTTGAATATTACTAAGTATTGCCAAAACCTGCAGTGTAGCAGTCAGGCTTGAATTAAAAAAAAAAAATAAAGGCATCAGCTCCTTAATTTCTAATACTACTTGTACTATTAATAAAATAAAGTAATGCATTGCATACACTACTTCCCTTTTAGAACAGGAAGTAGTTGTTTGTCAGTATTGGGAGGAATACATTCAAAATTCAGTGTATTGCACTTTAGATCTTGGTACTGTTATGTGTTATATACTTCAAAATACTTTTAGAAAGTGGTCATGCTTCTCTCATTAAAGGCAGAACTAATTATGCACCACTCTTTTGTCATTATTTTATTCCTAGCCATTCTCTGTGGTAGCTCTTCAGTGAATGTTTCATTTTGAACTTAAGGCTGAAGTTCCTTTCCACCCTCTACCTGATTTGATGATAGGACTCTGTCTCCCTCTGCTTTGCTCACACACTGAATCCTGAAAACATTGTTTTGTGTTCCTCTTTACTCTGTGGATATTGATGTTTTTTTGGTTCACAGAGATAATTTTTGCTTGCTGAACTTCAAGAAGTGTGTTGAAAAGCAGTAGGAAATAAAATTATTAGAGTATGCTACTGCAGAGCCACTCACAGTGTTTGTTTCTCTCTACCCATAATGTCTGAAATCCCAGACTGAGATTTCTCAGCTTTGGGAAGTGGTAGTTTTTCTTTTTTGGATCAAACAAAGATGGCAATATCACACTGTTGGCTTTTCCTTACAGAATCCCAGCAAGGAGAAGGTCTACCTCTCTGGCTATGGTGTAGAACTGGCTATTAAAAGTACAGAATATAAGGCCAAGGATGATACCCAGGTGAAAGGTGAATTTTTATTTCAAGTATTTTAATGTGAACATTTTAATTTTGCCAAGGTAATTTTATACTCATTTTGCTATGAATGTCTGAATTGCAGATATTTTTCTTTCCTTAGCTCTGAAATCCCTTTTGAGAGCATGTTCCTTATGAAACAGATCTTTGCCATGGCACTTCCACATTTGTGCAATCCTGGAGTCATAGCCATGGACTAGATCTTAGTAAGGGCACTATTAATGCAACTCATTTTTTACCAGCTACTCTGCAGCTGTAAAGGAAATTTCTTGACTTTAATTTGCCTTAACCTATCCATCTTCAGAGCAGACTGTGTTCCCTGTTCCTCACTTTTGTTTTTTTGGTTTTTAAATTTTTTTTTTTTAATTGGGGGAAGACAAAATTCTCAGAATTCTGCATGTTTTCTTTGCTTTTACTGCTTTTATGGAGCAGTGATCTCTGTTCTACAAACTCCCATGCACCTGCCAAAACTATTTTAATGGTGTAATCTGTGTCTGTGCTTTTTCTTTACATACACATACAAACCCCAGATTCTCCTGCTTTTCTGTTTGTTAATGGCTTGGTGCTAGTGGTGTTCTCTGTGTGTTTATAGGCACAGATGTGAATGCTACAGTCATAGATGAAAATGACCCTATTGATGAAGTGCAAGGATTTCTGTTTGGAAAACTAAGGTAAAACACAGTTGGACTTTATCATATAAAAAAACTTTTGCAGAAATGCTGATCTTTTGCTTTATTATTATTTTTTACATGTCTGAGTTTTCTGTATATGATAGCAGCATATTTTTTAATGTGGTAGTTTCTTTAAATTAGCAGCAGACTTTCTTACAGGAAACCACAGGAGTTGTTTGACCCTTGTATCCTTTCAGGCAGCTGTATCCTGACTTGTCAGAAGAGCTGAAAGAGCTTAGAAAACACCTCGTGGAAAGTACCAACGAAATGGCACCTCTGAAAGTGTGGCAGCTCCAAGGTAATCTGGATAAAGGCTTTCAGTTATGGTCTAAAAAACTCAATGTAAATGTGTTTTCTGGTGTTCTACACTATTGAGGTTGTTAGTGGCTATGTACAGTTAACAGTTTGAATGTAAATTCCTGCATTGTCTCACTTGGAAAATACTTGGTTTTTAAAGTACCTTTTCCTGTTGAAATAGCTTTTGGCATTGTTTCACAGGACTTCTGACATGAGGATGGCTTTTTGTATTGTGAAGTACAGTAAGCTACTTGCTCTTAAACTGACTGCTTGTATGGTCTGCTGAATGCAGAAAGGAAAGGAATGCAAAGTTTCTTTCCATGATCACACTTCTGATGTGAAATCTTGAGATTTCTCAAGACCAGAGGAAAACTGTATTTCAAAATCAGTTACATGCTGCTCTGACCTCATTCCCTTAAAACATCTATAAAAGCCTATGAAAAAAGTTTTCATCCTCTCAAAAAGATTAATTCAAAGAGCTGAATGTATGCTGTAGCCATGGGGAATCTACCAGTATCAGTGGAAGGGCAGATCCTCCCAGCTCAGCCAAACAAAGAGGGTTGGTCTGGACTCACCTAAACAACCTGAGAGGGTTACTTGCTCCAAGGCAACACATACAAGTTGAATATAAAGAAAATGAATTTAAAAGTATCTATAGGTGCAGATAAAAAGTGAATTTCATTAGGTAACATGCAAAAAAGTTGCAAGATGAACTTAAGATGTCTCTGCATTGCCTTGTTTTCAGTTTTGAATTATTGACCTCTTTTTTTTCATTTCTAAGATCTGAGTTTTCAAACTGCTGCTCGCATTTTGACTGCTCCCCCTGTGGATGCCCTGATGGTCATGAAAGATCTTAGTCAGAACTTTCCTACAAAGGCCAGGTAACTTTAATTTTGACTCCTAGCAAATTTTATTACTCTCCTTTTCCTGAGCAGGACCTGAGACAAGCAGCATTGGTTGGGTTAACTCTGACTTTCATTTAGCTGGAAGCAAACACTGGGGAATGTTTATGCTGAGAAGTTCTTCAGCCTACTGTTACAAAGAGGATTTCATGGTGTTTTTCTTGGATGGCAGCTGATGTGGACTGGTGGAAAATTTTCCAGAATTGCCCATGCTATTTTATTGTGAAATGCATCGAAACCTATTACATGAAGTCATCAAGAATTTATTGGCTGGGTTTTCTGTTTAATGACCTTAACATTTATCTGTTTACAGGGTCCCACTCTTCTTCTGGGGTCCACATTGCCAAACAACCCAGTCAGTCTCATGTCAGAGGCTGATGTGCAATTCCACTGGTTTTTGCACTTTGTCAGTGCCTGTCTTTAGCACATTCAAATCAGTTAAAAAACTCAATATGACCTGGCATGGCCAGCCAGTTTAGAGATATATTTCTCTTGAAAAATTCCATTGCCTGGATTGTGAAGATGATACTACAGAACCTTTTTGAGTAGGTGGGAGATATACCTGAGATGAATGTAAAAATAAACTGATTTCTGATCTTATTTCCCATTACATGATGTTAAGTTGTTATTTAGAGCTTCTGAAGGCAGGCATTGCATCTCACTGTGTTTCCAGGCTGATCTGTGGGCTGTACTCACCCACTCTGATGATGCAATCACTGCATCCAAAGTAAGGAAAGGAATGGGAACCCACCATGATCAGTGAAATCCCCTATTTTCTCTTGTCAGCCTCCATCTTTACATTTTTGGCAGCTGCACACTTTTATTATGGTTAATGTGAAATTAGACTGTGAGAGTTGGCATGTGGTTAACATTTTTGTACTGCTGGATTATACAGTGTAAGAAAAATGCTGCATCCTACTATTTATGGTGTCACCAAGTGCAACTGCTTCTTGCTGCACCCCTTTATACTAGAAGGTTAATTATCTTAATATGTAAGGTATAATAGGTAGATAAGTAAATATCTATCCAGTAGATAAACAGAAAGAGGATTCATAGCATGATGTTTTTATTTTTGCAGAGCCATAACAAAAACAGTTGTGTCTTCGGAACTCAGAGCAGAAATTGAAGAGAACCAAAAGGTAACGTGTCCAAAAAGTAACACAGTGCCTTTGCACTCTGGTTTACATGTTGCTCAAGATAATGACCCAGTGTTTTCACACAAAATTTCATAGTATGCATCTGGGAAGTGAAGAAGTGGTGGATTTTCAAACATGGATGAGGAGCATTATTAAACTTTTTTGCTCAAATAGGAAAATACTACTCTGGTTAGAAATTTATTGCTTGAAAAGCAGCTATATTAAGCATCTTCCTACAGTTTTAACAATGCAGAAGAAAATTAGTTCTCCTTATCCAGTTTGAGATGATATTTAGATATCTGTCTACATCAGTGATCACTAGGAAATCACAGAATAAATTCAGAACCTGCCATGGCTTTAGACTGATTCATTCTGTGTGGAGGAAATGGTTTCAATGTTGTTGCTTAGTGAAGGGATAAAATTAACCAGCTAAATCTAGATGTGCTTTGAAACAGAATCATAAAACTCCCCAGGTCATGAGGGGCCTCTGGAGGTCACTGAGTAGGCTCTGTATTTGCAGAAGTGTTTCAGACAGCTCAGCTGTGTCCTTGGCATTAGCAAAGCACTGAAAAAACCAACAGCTACCTGGGAATTTTGTACAGGCTTTTGTACAGGAATTTGTGCAACTAAAATATGCCAGGTAGTGTGGTCTGGATAGAGAACAAAACAAAAGTTTAGGATAGTAGTGAAAAAAGTCAAACAGCAGCATTTGCTGTTTGAGCTACAGTGCCCTGTTCACACATTTCAGTCTCATTTGGTTTTATCAGAAAAAAAGACATTGTATGTTCAGTACACACATATTGTTTAGAAATCTGTTTGGGGAGTCTAGTAGTAAATGCAGAGCTACTTATTCCCTGAGGTTCCTATTCTGAGAAAGAAATGCTTTGTTGTTCAATAGTGATAAAATCAGAGGAGAAGGGATGGGGTTTGACACTCTTGTCCCATGTGGTTCTGGAAGGAACAAAGTATAGAATGTAAGTCCATGCTAAAACTACCTGGTTAGCTTTTTCTGCTGTGTGTTAGATCAGACTCTGGTCCACAAATACACCCATGATTTTGTGGATTCATTTTTATTCAGAGGATCCCTGGGCTGCTGCATCCAGACCAGACTTCTATCTCACTGTGCCCTTCAGAGCTGTTCTTTGCACGACTCCCTTCGTGTGGGTATTATTTGATAGTTAAGTTCACTGCTACTATTACATTAGAGTTTACTATGTAACTATCAACAGAAAGATACAATTTAACACTCAGCTTTTCTTTGAGAGCCTTACAAATTTAATAAAAAACGTAAATCTTTTCTGTTCAGAAGCTACTTTCCTGTTATTGGTACTTCATATGGTACTTATTATTCATGTACTTGGTACTTCATCTTGGTACTTATTATTCCTCTGCTTTGCTCACAGTGTTCATGATGGTAGTGTTGTAAAATATCCAAATACAATGTTTCTCCTTCAGTGTTCATCATGCCTCTAAATAGAAATTTGTGACTGGTACTGCAAGACAAGACTTATTGGAAAAAAAACATTAAAATCTTTAATGATATTTTCTCTGCTTCTTTTCAGTATTTCAAGGGAACGTTAGGATTGCAACCAGGAGATTCTGCCCTGTTCATCAATGGACTGCTTATTGACTTAGACACTCAGGATATATTTAGGTAGGAATGTTTTATTTTTCACAATAATTGCATCCTGCTTAGAAACTTGCATCTTGCTTGTGCATGAATGATAAAGTTATTTAGACAGTTTTGAACCTTCTTCATAGTCTAGACTAGGTTTAATTGTTAAGTACTGTAAAAAGAAAATAATGGTTCCCTGTCTTATTCAAAGTGCATTTCCAACAAAAATTCTAATGTGAAAAGTGGAATACTCTTGAAGATTGGAATGAGGAGTGACCTTTGTGCTGTTCTTTTGACCTGTGCTGTGACTAGCAAGATTTTGTTTTCTCAGCCTGTCAGCATACAGATTTATTCTGAAGACAGCAGAGTGATTCTCAAAGGATAAACCACTGTAAATTGTTCATCTGGAAACCACCCTATACCTTTGTCAAGATGTGTTTGAATAATCCATATGTATATATATATGTATATAATGGATTAATTATCCTGATTTAACATTGCTTTTCCTAGTTATACAATATTATTTGAATAGATTTAAGTCATCTCAAGTTTCTTAGGATGGTAAGAAGTAGGTGATAAATAAGAAGTAATGTCTGGACAGACAGACTTGTTTATACCTTTCATCTGTTAGGTTAAGGTAAGTTATTTGCTGTGGGGTTAAAATTCAGCCCCATTTTGCTTTTCCTTGCAGCTTGATTGATGTGCTCCGCAATGAAGCCCGAGTTATGGAAGGCCTGCACAGCTTGGGAATTGAGGGAGTTTCCTTACACAATGTCCTGAAGTTGAACATCCAGCCATCAGATTCTGACTATGCTGTGGACATCAGAAGCCCTGCCATTTCAGTGAGTTTGGTTTTTGATAGAAATACTTGATTTGCTGTTGGGCAGTGCATTCTTAAACTGTCAGGGGAGCTTTTGTCGTTGTCTCACAATCAGCTCTGAAACTGCAGTGAAGTAAAAAGGATAATAAGGTTATAATTAGCACTTTTTAAAAGCTTTATTTCTTCAATATAGTGTCTGATTTGAAAATATTTTAGTCTCAGACCAGAGCAGGAGGACTGTAAATTATTTAAATGCCTTTACTTTTCCTTAGTGGATCAACAATCTGGAAGTTGATAGTCGATACAATTCCTGGCCTTCCAGCGTGCAGGAACTGCTGCGTCCCACATTTCCTGGTGTCATCAGGCAAATCAGAAAAAACTTCCATAATTTTGTAAGTAATCATCTGACTGGATGAAATGTGCATTTGTTTTGTCAAGAGCAGGAACATCAGCTTTTGCAACTTACCTCATGTATACACTGGATTCCCTGTCACTTAAATAGCTTGAGAGAGAGGGTGCTTTTCTAAAAGGTTTTGTTCTCCTAGTATTAGTAAGTTATGGCTGAGATTCAGAGATTTCTGAGCATGATTCTGTGGCATCTATTGATGCCAGGTGTTGTTTTGTCAATGGACAAAATTATCTGATAAATAACAATTTGGTGTGTTTCAACTTAGTGATAATACCTGAAGTTGGTTAATGAAATCTTAAATATTGTCTTCTTGGCAGAGTTAAGACCAACTTCAGTTGTTGCAGTTAGAAAGCATTCATGCACCAAGACTTGAACAAATGATCACAGCCCTCAGCTTAGTCCTGCTGTCCTTTTAGTCTGTAGGTAAATTACTTAGATCTGATGAAGAGTTTGCAAATTGTGCACTGTAACTCTTGTCATGTGGCAAAGTGGCCCTATGCAAAACAGGAACTCTGATTAGGGGAAAACAGGGACTTGAACCATCTGAAGCTGTGGGAGCTTGGATGTGTTACCTTTTTCTCTGGAGTTCAATACTTTTAGCCTAAAAATTTTAAAATTCTAAGGCAACAGCTGCATGAATGAGGGCTTTACATGCAGTCTGAATGGCCCAGTTCTGTCTGGGCTGAGACAGCAGAGAACATCTTGGCTCTCCAGGGCATAAAAACTTTTCACTTGCTGTTTGCATACAGGTGCTGATAGTAGATCCTACCCATGAGACCACAGCAGAATTACTGAATGTGGCAGAAATGTTCTTCAGTAACCACATCCCACTGAGGTAATCATAGAATAAGTGATTATTCTATGATTTTAATGTTTGGGGTTTTAATGTTTGGGGTTTTTTAAATTAGTTTTTATGCATGTGACTTTTGCCATTGTAAAATTCTCATTGCTAGGGCACTGCAGAAATGTTGCATTCCTTGTGTTCAAGGTATGTGTATATTTCTTGAGTATAACTTCCTCTACTAGCAAAACAGAGTTCTGGTTTTTAACAGTCCAAAAGAAATCTAAAGTTTTGGATAGGAGAGAGGTGAAAAGCAAGATTCTGATGGACTCATTCCATGTCCTAAGTTTGATTCCTGGCTGCTCTCAACATCTTCCCAGGCTATTCTAGAAAAAACCTGTGTTTAAGATGATGATCACAGCCAGCAGTTGTGTGAAAAGTGTATTCTTTATAGAAATGACGACCTGGGGATTTGTGTGATTGCAGGATAGGATTAGTCTTTGTGGTTAATGACTCAGAGGATGTTGATGGACTGCAGGATCCTGGTGTTGCCCTCCTGAGGACATACAATTATGTGGCACAAGAAATGGACAATAATTATGCTTTTCAGACTGTCATGTCTGTAAGTATTAATTAAAAAGGGAAATTAATGTTTTAATATTTTCAATGTATATAAGATTATGTTAATGGGGCTAATGTGTAGCCAATGGAAGGAATTGTTCTTTGGCTGGGGTAGTATGCAGAGTATTTCCAGATACTGGTACCACAGAACACGTGTCCTTGTAATGTGTTTCTGACCTAACTTTAACAAGTGAGACTGGGTTTCATTGTGACACAGATTTCATGGTGACACTTAACACTTTTGCATGTTTTTCTGATCCTGTTCCTTTGCTCATTCAGTCTCTGAGTTCTGAACTGCCCCATCCCTTCAATGTTATAATTGAGTTTAAACCATTCCAGCTGTGTACCTTTGTCACATCAAAGGACAATACAGGTGCTGGTAAATGAATTTCACCTGTGGTTTGATACTTGTACAAATTGGCAAGCTGTGACATTAAATTGCTGGTTACTTTTTTTAAATTCTTTTTATTTTGGGTGTGTATTTGTAGCTCAAAGTAAAATCTTGTGCCTTCAAGAGGGAAAGAGTTATTACCTGCTTTCCCTGTGAGGTTGTACTGTTCATAAGCATATCCCAAGTTCTGAAGGGAAGGTAGCTCCTTGGATATTCTTTATTTGAGGCTTTTTTCCCCGGACAACTCTTTTCACTCCTCAAATACCTTTTCTAATTAAAGATGCAAGTTATTATTTAAAGAAGTATATATATTTCACTGGAATGACTACAAGGTATAACAAGATACTTATAATGGCTACAAGTGCTTGAGAGCTGTTGCAACTGATAAATATGAAAAAAAGTTTTGCAGTCTGGCTGTTAATGCCTTATTATCACTACTGTAATACAGGTGACAGATCAGTTTGCTTTGAGAAGGACAGAGGCTTTACAGTTGCAGCTGTAAACTTGTATTCCCCTTTCAGATCTATAACAAAGTGAAAACAGGAGACCAGCTGAAAGTGGAACATGTTGTTAGTGTTCTTGAGAAACAGTATCCTTATGTGGAAATCAGCAGCGTGCTGGGAATTGATTCTGCCTATGATCAAAACAGAAAGGTAAGAATTCATCAAATAGAGCTTTGTTTTCCACTTCTTTTGCTGCAACAGTTCTGAAAATATAATTACATACAATTTCTTGGTCCAGTTCTCTTACTAACCAGGGAACTATTTTGTTACCACCTTGGGGGATTTCTAGTTATACTTCACTGTTTATGTTCAGCACAAGCTTTATATATTATACATAGTACATATAATGGAATATATATTTTTTAAAAATCTGTATGTATAGAACCAAGATAGCTTTCTTGTGACTCATAATTCATGCTTTCATTATGGAATGCATACTTCAGTAGAGTTTATTAGTGTTTGCAAAAACATCAAAGTGATGGAGTGGTTAATGAAAAAACCAAGAGGCTTAACATTGGGAGGTATCAGTGGGGGCTTCTGAATCAGTATTTGAGTACTGAGTGAGATAAAGACATGATTATGAATTCAAAATGCTTTTTCTATAGCAAGACATCCAACAAATTTCTGCAAATAATTCTTGAAGTGATTTTTAGGTCTGATACTTTTCTGTATGGAGAAAATTAGGAGGGCAAATCACTATTGAACCAGTTATATGTAAGATGAAGCAGATTTTATTTGAGGTTTTATAGGCGAATATTTCTTATTATTTGTTGTTCTAAAAGAAATGAAAATACTGTCACCAGTATCTCTTAACACACATGATGCTGCCTACATCTGCAAATGTAAGGAATGCCATCAGGGTTACAGAAAATAGGCTCCTAGGCTTATGAGTCTTCCAGTGCAGGATAGTGAAGAGAAAAACATTTTAGGGAAATTAAAATCCATAAAAGTAAGATAGGCATTTTGTATGAGAGGAGAGGCCTCAACCAGAACCTCTAACCAGCAGAACCTAGTTCATTTTAACTTTTAACAGGGTATCTGTCAATGCTGGTGCACTTTTCAGAGGTTACATGAAATAGGGAAATTTGTCTTGACAAAATAATCCCTGCCTCACAAGTAACTGCTTTCTTACAGGTTTAAGAAATACATTCTTAAAAAAATAAACATTCCTTACGCTGTCTTACATTACAGCTACCACTGCTTGCATTGCATTTGCTTCCACAGGCAAAGTGATGTTTCCTGTTGTGCATCTTTTGCCACTACCAGAAAGTGCTCATTGAAATTAATTTACAAAATGAACTTAAAGGAGTATTGTGCACTTCTGTATTGTGAAGGAACTTTTTTTTTGCTTTGAAAGTTTCAAAGATACATTGTCTGTGTCTAACAGAAGTGGTAAAGGATCTCATGTGTGTTTAGACTTGTTAGGAACCTTTGTGGCTGATGTGCTAAAGTTGCTTCTGTTCCTGTTTTTAGGCAGCAAGAGCTTACTATGAGCAAACTGGTGTGGGCCCCCTCCCTGTTGTCCTGTTCAATGGGATGCCTTTCCAAAAAGATCAGCTGGATCCTGATGACCTGGAAACTGTGACAATGCACAAAATCCTGGAAACCACGAGCATCTTCCAGCGAGCCGTGTACCTGGTGGGTGCTGAGCTCCTCTGAGGCTTGAGAGAAACCAGATTTGGAAAAGCTGATCCACAAGTCCCTGGCTGCATATTATACAAGACAGCTTAGCTTTCAGAATTGCTTTCTGCCTTTTTTTTTTTTTTTTAAGATTATGTAAGGCAATTTTATATGTCAAATAAGAAATAATGCTTCTTTCCTCTTTCCTTCAGGGTGAATTATCTAATGACCAAGATGTGGTTGAGTATATCATGAACCAGCCTAATGTTGTTCCAAGAATTAACTCAAGAATCCTAAGGTCTGACAGAGAGTACCTAGATCTGACAGGAATGAGTAAGGGATGCTTTTAATTGTGTTAAACCTGAAATGTCTGAGTGAAAGACTTGCTGTTCCAGTGGAAAGCTCAGGTGGCAAAGCATTAACAGCACCTGAAGTGATGACCCAGTCCTGGTACAGACAGATGTTTATGTACAACATTAAATATCTACTGATTTTCAAAATGGGAATTTGTTTTGTTTTTATACAGACCTTAAGGGGAATATGACTCATGAAGCTGAGAAATTATATAATGCATAAAGCAGCAGTTTGTTTCTTAGTTCTGACCTTCTTTTGAACAGGCTTGACAGTCATCTCTGGAATTAATTCAGATTTAGCAAAATGTTCCCTTGCTAAATGAACACCCAATGAAGTGACTGCAGTACAATGACATTACTCCTGCCTTTTTTGAGTTGCTTGAAAAAGTGACAGAGTGGATTTTTCAATCTATATTATTTACATACACTGGTGTCAACTAAGTGAGACTTGGAAAATTCTTTCAACTGACTTCTCCCTATCAAATATGCAATGTAATTATTACTGTGTCTTGTGAGACAGCAAAATTCATTTCTCAGCCTATGTATTAACAGTGAAAATGAGATACAAGCAGTATTACAAGGAGCAAAATGGGACATGTTCCTAATGTTCTGGTAATAGTAGTGATTTTATTTTCAGTTTATATGGAATAGTTGCTTTGGCATTTAATGCTTGCTCTCTTCCTCAGATAACCATTTTGTGGATGACTTTGCTCGATTTACCACATTGGAGTCTAAAGATAAGACAGCTGCTGTTGCAAACAGCATGACCTACTTAACAAAGAAAGGTAAATCTGTGGTAGATTCTGAATCCAAGTCTGCTTTTATGTTTGTTTCCAAGCACATGTGCAGATCTTCACACACTCACTGAGCCTTGCCAGGCCTGTGGGTGACAGCATAGTCTGTTAAAGATTTTTTTTAGTAAGACATGACATCTACATGGAGCAAGAACTTTCCCCTCTTAAACCTAGTCCAACCTCTTACTGAATAATAAAGTCTCAACCAAACTGCTCTTGCTTTTCTGCAAGTGACTCCCAGAAATGCAGCAGTGTAAGCAAGTGACTAGGAAAATATAAAAGGGGTTTTAGTTCTCTGTCTCACAATTCAAAATTACTAGAAGTTACATGGATTCAGAGGAAAATTCCAACTGCCCATTATATAAGACATCACCTAATGTGGTCAGTGCTGTTTTTATTGCTCCAGTGCAGGCACTGCTTTTCCAATGGCAGTGTTGTTACAGTTGCACATAAAAGTGTTCAAACTTGCCTGTACCTCTCAAGTGTAGGAAATGCATGCATAGACATAAAACAGAGCCTAACCAGGTCTAACCAGACACCATCAGGTGTTTCCTTTATCCATTTTGGTTAGATTCCAGAAATAAGCTGCTGTCATTTGGTCCAAATCCTCCTGTTCCTGTCTTTACTAGACTGTCCCAAATTTCCATGGTCCTGTCTCCAGTCACTGCCATCCATGTGCACTGCCTGAAATGTTCCCATTGCTCTTCCTGCCTCATGCCTGCTCTTCATTCATGCTCAGTCCCTGGGATTTAAACAAGTGGATTTAATTAAGTCCACACCTTGGCATGCCTGTTGGAAAGTGCATTAATTTGCAATTCCATGGCTTGACATTTTTTGGTCACTGCCTCTTCTGCCACTTAAGATATTTAATAGCTGCTATCTGGTTACAGTATTGCTGTACCACATTTATTTTCTGAAGTAATAGAGAAGTTCTGTGTGCTGCTGGCTCAGCACCAGCACTGATACAGCACTGCCACGCTGCTTTTTAAAGAGGGAAGATAACAGCACAGTGGCACAGCAGTGTTTGTAAACAGTCTTCAGAATGATGTCCTCACCCTGTGGTATGAAACTGGTAATATTAATTAAAGCTAGCATGAAAATCAAGCATCCATCTGTCTGAGGGGAAGAAAAAGTCAAAGCTTATTGGAATAAAATTAGCACAACTTGTTGCTGTTGGATCTGAACTGTAGTGATTCAGTTATGCCCAGTACAGTGCTGCAGTTTCTAAATACACATTGGGATTACCATCAAGTTATTAATGTGTCTCTCCTTTTCCCCTTTCCTTTCTGCTCTTTGACCAGGAATGTCTTCCAAGGAGATCTATGGTAACTCATGCTTTGGCATTTTTTATATTATTCTTGGAATTTTCTGGTTCCTTTATGACACTGGCTTTAGAACCAGCAGGCAGTGAAGGAAGCTGTTGGAATGCATGTTTGCTCCAGCACTTCTGTCTTTATACAAAACTGATTTTGTGAATTAACAGCTTGAATACAAAGAAGTGATATGTCTGCTGGATTCCAATCCCAGCTGGAATCTCCAAGTTATTTATGTGTTTCTTTATGATTTGTAATTGAAAAAGTAGCAAACAAACAAAAATCCTAAAAGATTCTAGCTTAGAGCAATGCATGCTGTCCCACATGGGTTTTCTGAATGACCTAATAAAGACTAATACACCAATGCTATTAATTTTGTCTTGCCAGGCTTCATAGCTTAGGTTCACCCATAGTAAAATTCTATGGAATTTTACTTTTTTGAAGTCTTTGCATGTGTGTCTTTGCAGTTTACCTCCAAATGAGGAAAAAAAATGAAGCTTTCCTTCCTTTCACTCTCAAATTTCTTTTTTTTTTTTAATAATTGCAGATGATTCCTTTGTTAGACCAGTTACTTTTTGGATTGTTGGTGATTTTGATAAACCTTCAGGAAGGCAATTGTTGTATGATGCCATTAAACATCAGGTAGGTAACACATTCATTGGAATGGGTTAGCAAAGCCCTTGGTAGAGGCTTGTAAAACACAAGTTGTGTTTTACACAGTCTTCATGTGAAATCACCTGGTTCTCCCTGCAGGGTCTCTAATTTCCAGCCTCATCTCATTTTTAGGGACTGGAACATTGCTGATCTTAAGCTAGGACAGAATACAATAAATGTTCTTTTAAACCTGTGGTGTTAAACTGAAATATCTATGTTTTGTTTTGGAGATAAACAAAAGCATTACTCTCTGCTCCATTGGTTCTGGAGGATAACTGAACAAAATAAAGCACAGCTTACAGTGTGTTTTGCCAGACTGAGTGGTGGCCATGGTCCTGGATTTCTTAGGTAGCACAGGCTTATCTGGAAGATTGCTGTGACAGTGGAGCCTATACATAAGCTAAATGCTTGATGTTAAATTAGTTAATTCATTATTTAACCTTGTGCTGCTATTTACCCAATTTGAAATCTGATATTCTGGTTAAGAAACACAAAGCTTTTGCTATAGTGTTTATTATATATTTATTTCATCTGAAATGTTAAACTTTTCCATCACCTGTTTTGTTAAACACAGAAATCCAGCAATAACATTCGAATCAGCATGATTAATAATCCCAGTGAAGAACCCAACAGCCAGAATACCATTGTGGCTAAAGCCATATGGGCAGCTTTGCAGACACAAACCTCAAATAATGCCAAGAACTTCATCACCAAGATGGCAAAAGAAGAAACTGTGAAGGCACTGGAGGCAGGAGCTGACATCTTGGAATTTGCTGTTGGGGTAGGCATGTCTGCTGGTGTTTTCATGGGGAGGGTGCTTTGCTTGTTCCTCAAATTCATTTTTTAGTGTAGTATATTCATATGCAGAAGGTGCAGTAACAGAGAAAAGTAACCCTGTTGGGATTGCTAGTTTGCTTTTTTTTCAGTCTCTGAAGGGTTTACCTAAATAGAACAATCCATCTAAACATCAAGTAAATCCTCATACTCATCAGAGCTATGTATCTTGAAGAAGGCAAAAGGAACGTGGATGCAGGGATCTATTTAAGTGAGTCAGTGTTTCTTGGATGGTTAAGAGAATAATATTCTTTTAAAAGATGGGAAAAAGTAGAAGTGCATGTCTCAAAGTAGGTTTTAAAAAGTTGGGCAGGAAGATTGGAACTGGTCTAAGTAGCTTCACAGCAGAAGTTGGGATAGTGGTGACAAGCAAGAATTAGGTTTAAGGCCACAAAGAAAAGGGGGCCAGGGATCAGTTTTAGCAAGATACAAAGATGTTCTTGAATGACAACAAAAAGATTGCTTTTAAAAAGTGTGCAATGGTCTAGTTTTCTTCCTATTCCAATGTCAAGTGTTCTTTTCTTTTAGGGTATGGATACCAACATTTTCAAAGAAGCCTTTGAATCTCCCAAGGTGGATTTTATTCTCTCCCATGCTATTTACTGCAGAGATGTTCTGAAGCTGAAGAAGGGGCAGAGGGCTGTGATCAGCAATGGACGGGTGAGATGATAACAGACAGTGAAAGAGACTTTCCAGTGTGAGAAAGGAGCAGATTTGAGCAGCAGAGTCTGGGTGGGGATCAGACACAGGAGTGCCAGCCTGTTTTAGGTCTCAGCAATCTTTAGGATCACTTCCAGTTTGATTTATTCACACCTGTGTGACCTTTTCTTTTTAATGTGTGCAGTTAGTTGCTGGCATTTGGTACAAATTCAGGTCTCTCAATAACAAAGTTCCTTCATGCTGGTTGTGAATTGATTTCAGAGGTAGAAGGGGATGGTAAATTTGTAAGATTATGCTGCTTCAGTGTACTGAAAATGCCCTGACCAAGGTGCTTTGGTCTCTTCTACCATCTGTTTTTATTATAGTTTATCTGAAATGAGGTAAATGATGTTACAATAGCATTTCACTGCAAACAATGAAACACAGCTGTGTACAGCATTGAGTTTTCTTTTGTCATCTGTTTCTGGTTAGGAACAAACCCATTCAGGTCTCAGTGGTTGCTGGATATTTCAGTGGGTTAAAAATCTCAGGCGTTGAGTTGTTCTGTTCTATTTTTCTCATTAGCAGAATAACAAGACTTGTCTAGATAACTCTTAGGCTTCTGAAGGTTGCAGAAGGGAGATTTGCTGTACTATTAGAATTGGCTTGGTATTCTGCTGCCCCTTCCAGATGTGGTACTTCATGTATAATTTTAATTGCCTGACCCAGTGAAAATTTTAAGTGTGTATTTTATGTCTTAGTCTGGGGCTCTTGGCTCTCAATACCTGAATTTACCTGTTAAACTCTGCTGCCACTGACATTAATACCAGCCTAAATGGTTGGTTTCCACTGAGACTGGGCTGGAGTATTTATTTAATACATCTTTGAATTTTGTTTCAGTGTAGCCTTTACTTTGACCACCAAACTCCCAAAAAACTCACTTCCTTTTCAAACCAGGGCACCTAATAATGCTGATTCTGCTATGTTTTGGTAGATTATTGGCCCATTAGAGGATGGAGAGATGTTCAACCAGGATGATTTTCATCTCCTTGAAAATATAATCCTAAAGACATCGGGACAGAAAATCAAATCTCAGATTCAACAGCTGGGATTTGAAGAAGATCTGTAAGTAAACAGCTGTCACTAGAAATCTCAGTTAATTCAAGAAAAGCTGACAGACCTGTAGGTTGCAATTTTGCTTCTTGGCAAAGGTGTGATGTACAAATCTATTTTCATTGAACTTTCAAGAGGTTTTACACCTTAACGATTGAATATATTCTTAAAATACTAGACTGAAAAATTATGGAAATACTGAAAAAGAAGTAGTGCTCAAAAGTAATTATCTTTTATGATAGGACCCCTCTCAAAAGTTTCTCCACTTAGAGGATTGCTTCCTAGTGCTCAGAGTTGCAGTGTAAAATGGGAAGAGTAGTGAAATAAGGGTTTGATCTGAATGGCTTTCAGTTCTGAGTGGTTGGTGAAGATCAGGAATTCAGGTCCTGTAACATGGGTAACCCCTAAAATACAGCTGTTCTGTATTTGTTAGACTTAAATCCTTTGGTATACTCAGTAATAAGGCTGCAACCAGTTTAAATTACTGGTGGATTAACCCTTAAATATGTTTAATTCTTCAGAGCCTGTGTAGGTAGTAGGAGTGTTTGGTATCTGGATTTTATTTGCCTTCTCTTTTGCTGCTGCCTGACAGAAATGTGATAAGTACAGCCTTTTTCCTTGATATCTGCAAGCCTTATTCTTTTCCTCCTTTTCAGGGCAAGTGATTTGGTAATGAAAGTGGATGCTCTTCTTTCTGCTCAGCCAAAAGGAGAGGCAAGGATTGAATATCAGTTTTTTGAAGAACGATACAGGTATAGAATTGCTGAACAAGGCTTTTCTGTGTCTTTTAACTTCCCCAATGTTCTGTGTTGCATTTAATTAAAAAAAAAATCTAAGTAGCAGTAGGAAAGTCTCCAACAGTTTTCAGAAAGATTCCAGAAATTCATTTTATCTCTTCACCTATCTATATAAACATACATTTATATGTCTATTTTTTTTTCTATTAAGTTTCTGAAGGTGCACAGCATTTAGGAAGTAATTTCAGTTCAGAATGAGGTGGATAGCAGTGGGTTGTAATGCATTTCAAGTGTTTATCCATGTATTTGATACTTTAAAATTGTATTTTCTTCTGTTTAGTGCAGTTAAACTGAGACCAAAAGAGGGGGAGACATACTTTGATGTTGTGGCTATTGTTGATCCTGTGACCAGAGATGCTCAAAGACTTGCTCCATTACTTTTGGTACGTAGGCAGGGTTGTGAGAACTTCAAATTCCATCCTTTTGGAATGTTTGCTTCCTCTTTGACTGTGTGGTGACCAGTGGCTTTCTAATAGTGTGTCTGAATTTCACAATGCATTTATCAGTGGAAATACTAATTAAGCTGTATTACACACTAATAAAATCATACTCAGCTATTGTCCAGAGAGCTTTTAGTTTCACTATTCTAACAGCTTAGTTTGCAGTAACTCTGTTCTTGAGGAGTGTCTCAGCTAGCCAAAAAGAATGCCTGAAATATGAGGAGCAGGTAACTGTGCTTAAAACCACCAATTAAAAAGGGGGAAGGGGTGGTAAAGAAAACCACAAGGAGGGAGGATTGGGAATGAGCAGATAACATCCACCCTGAGGTCCTGTCTATAAAACAGTGGTCAGCTCTCCTCATTAGATTTTTAAGGGATGTCTCTTTCTTATTACTTTAGGTTTTGAACCAACTGATAAATATGAATCTGAGAGTGTTTATGAACTGCCAGTCTAAGCTTTCTGACATGCCACTGAAAAGGTAAGCAGTTCCATGATACAGGGTGGGCAGAGAGAGAGAAACCTGTTGGAATGTGCAAGCACAGAAGCATGGTCAGCTGTCCCATGGGAAATCTCAATAACTGCTTTGATCTCATTTATATAATAACATCATTTCCCACAGAGAATCTGGGAATTGGCATGAAGTAATTCTGCTATTTTACAAGTTGGCTGCTTTTAATTTTTTTTTTGTATTTATATAAAATTAAATAACTTACTAGTTAAGTCTTGCACAGTTTGTTTTGGTCCTTCAAGATAGAAATTCTGACCTGTCCTAAGGTTAACACAACCTGCATTGCTTTGGACAAAGGCTTGGAGATATCAGAGGTCAGGGAAAGCTGATGGCATCTGCAAATACAATGAAAGTGAAATATTAGCAAATTTTGGCAGATGGGTGTTCTAACCTTTTCTCTCTGAAATTTCAGCTTTTACCGCTATGTTTTGGAGCCAGAGATTTCTTTCACAGCAGAGAATAACTTTGCTCCAGGACCAATTGCCAAGTTTTTGGATATGCCCCAGTCTCCACTGTTCACTCTGAATTTAAACACTCCTGAGAGCTGGATGGTGGAATCTGTTAGAACCCCCTATGACCTTGACAATATCTTCTTAGAGGAGGTAAGAGAAATCATCATGTTCCTACTGCATTTAAATGGTGCTGCTTTTCCAGGGCTTGTTTTTATTTAATGGGAAAGAAATGCAGAATTTTAAAATGTCAGTAAACATAGAGCTGTGGATATTACTGCATTTACAGACCTCTAAATGATTTCTAGGAGGGGAAGCATAAGCTCCCCAACAGCAGGATTGCTGTTCTCAATTACTCATGGATGCCTGACTCAGGGGTTCAGACACCATAGGCTTGGAGCAGGTCCTTCCCCTTGCTCCTAGAAGCCACCAAGCTGGTTTCAGTTTTCACTAATTTCACAGTGCTTATTAACTGGCAAACACTGCTGTGGTCCACAGAAGGATGTGCAGTATCAGTGCAGCAGTAAAACCATGCAGCAGAAATCCACTCAGCTGCTCAGGAGCTGAGGTTCAGGAGGCCCAGCTGAGGTTCAGGAGCTTGCTGCTGCTTGAGCAGACTTTGACTCAGATTGTTGGACTGTGGATCTGGGCAGTGCTGCCCAACATTCAGAGGGAGAAATAGGGAAAATCCCTTATTTATTTACCTTATTGTAATATTACACATGTGTGTGTAGCAAGACTGTCAAAGCCTTTACAAAGAGGCCTCTGGAAAAGTGACAGTGTTTGCAGCCTTGTGGGCATCACAAATATGGGTCCCCTTCTCACTGATCACTGTATTATTAGTCCCTATTATTAGCCCCCTCTTGCTTCTGCATCTCTCTGATACTGTTTGGGAATATGGTGTGGTATTGTGCTACATCTGGTATTACTGATTCTGTACTAGTTATTCACAAATCTAGGAAATTGTGTGTGTGTTTTATGGTTTTGGTTTTGGGTTAGTATGTTTTGATTTAGGAGTTTCTTTGTTTTCATCTCTTAATCTAACTGTAAAGCCATAAATGAAGCATTGATACTACATTTAAAGCCTCTAATTTCCATGCCTGGCCCATTGATTAATTGAAAATCTGAGAGGGAGGGGGATTAAATGCTTCAGGCATTCCAAGTGCATTCCTGAACTTCCAAATAAACAGCAGCTTTACTTTTGCAGGTGCACCATTTCCAGTTCCCAATGTGCAGTCTGTTGGTGCTGTAGCAATTAAAAATGTGTCATTTTGGATGTGCAGTGAGAGGAGATGCTTTGTGGGATTAGACTAACATTCTGCTTATGTACTGTCCTCAGGCTACATCTGAATTTGGCCTGGTAGGGACCCAAGACTTTTGGGGTTGTGGGGTTTTCTTTGGTTATTTTTTCTCTTCTCTTTCCTCGTCACCTTTGTTCAGTATAGAAAAAAAAGAATGGGTGTGTCCTGACAGTACCCTAGTGCACTGTAAGAGTAATGCAGAGCAAAATAAAATTTTTATTTCAGGTGGCTAATACTAGGTGAGATGAGCTTTAAACACATTTGCAGTCAAAATTCTGGATCCCATAATATACTTTTTATGAGATACCAATTCTCCATTCACCAGTAAATGTTAAAAAAATAAATTGTGGAATAGAGCAACAATCTTTCCCTTTTCCTATCCTAGCATATGTTGAGATTCAAATACTTTTGTCTGGGCCACTCTTATATTTGTGTGAGGTTTGTCACTTGAAGGAGCTGAGCTTTTTGAGGTTTTCTAGGTATTTGTCTAACAATAAAATTACTCTGGTGAAATAGCTTTTTTTAAATGACTATAGCTATTCTAGAGAATAACATCTGGCACTTTAGAGCTCGTGCTGCAGTCAGCAGTATCTGCTCCTTTCAGGTGGAGAGTGTTGTAGCTGCAGAGTATGAGCTGGAGTACCTGCTGCTGGAGGGCCACTGCTATGACATTACAACTGGGCAGCCACCTCGGGGGCTGCAGTTCACCCTGGGCACCTCCAGCAGCCCTGTCATCGTGGACACCATTGTCATGGCCAACCTGGTGAGTGTCCCCCTGGAGCTGGCACAGCCAGCACAGCCCTGCCTTCCACCCCTGGGTGTTTCCTAGCGTGGCCTCTGGCTTTGGGATGTAACTTGTGCTCCACAGCTGATGCAGATGCACCAGAACCCCATCATTCCTCACACTGATGTCTGAAGCTTCACACCTCTCACCTCTTTCAAGATGAGCTCCTTTCCCTTCTGAGATATTCTGGAATGTCTTTAAATGCTGCCAGTATTCTCAAGCAGCCCCTTTCCAGGGGAGCTCAGTTGTTTTCCTGGGACAGGGTCCTCCCTGGGCCATCGCTCTGGTGCTGTGAGCCTCAGGCTGTCTCATTTTTGGGACCCATTTCTTCAAGAGACCTGTTCCATAAATGGAGAGAGTCAGCAAGGACAATTGGCATTGTAGAAAATAAAGGAAGTGTGAAAGAATGGGATTTGCTTATTTTAGGTGAGGAAAGATGCTGGAAATCCAAGTGTATGATTATTCCCTGCAGCTGCTTTTGTAATGTCTCTGCATAAGGGATGTGTCTGTTCTCAGTGTCCACACTGGAGCAGGGGAAAGGTAATGGACTGAAATTATGGCAGAGGAATTTTGGCACTGGAGTGTTTTCTTGATATGTAATGTTAGTGAAAAACTGAAGTACATTACCTCTTGTGTTGTTTTTTTTTTTTTTTATTATTATTTTTAAGGTTTTTAAAGTTATTACATTTATTTAAATGAATTAAAAGAAAAACAAGGAGAAAATATTCCTTGCTTCCTGGTGCTAAATATTTACTTTAGAATTCTTACTAATTTTCAATTTATGCCTTTTCTTAGCCAGAGTATATCCTACAGTGATGTTGTATTTCTCACTGTAGAAAGAAAGATGTGCCTTATTTTACATGTGATTTTACATGTGGTGTGTTTATGTTGGGGACTAAAAACTCAGAAGTGTCCTTTTTCTAATTAACTGCATCAAAATTTTCAAAAATATTTTAAAATTTTCTTATTAAAGCAGCTTGGCTCACATAGGAACTGCAAGCATTTGAAGCCACAGTACAAAAGTGAATGGGAGCATCTCTACAGTTGCATGTGTCTTCTATAGGTCTAATAATCTAAATCACTGAGGAAAATATTCAGATCTGGAATCTGAAGCTTAACAAGACTTGAACACAATATTTGAATTTCACATTGTAATTTTTTAACTTCTGTAGAAGAGATATCTTGTAACTTGTAAATTATGTTACTGCTTCTGCTCTAGAATTACCACTCTGTAGAGCTTCAGAATTCCTTTAGATTTTCTTGTATAATCACAAATTAGAGTTTTGAAATTCCCTCACTCCTTCATGAAGGCAACCTTTTGCAGGAAAAGACTTTGGGCTTGCACTGCTCCCATCAGGACAGCGAAGACTTTGATCTAACAAATAATGCAAGACTTTTTCAAGCTTCTAGCTCTTAGGAAAACCCAGCAATTTTGAATGGAATGATTTCTGGGGCTTTTCTCCTGTTCTCTGGGTTTAAAACCCTTAATCAATGGCCTTGCAAATAACATTTTAGATCTAAAACAGTGAGTCAAAACCCATAACTTTAAAGCTAATTTTTCTGCATTTGCATTTTCTGGAAAGTGCCAAATATTCTTTTCACTTTACAGGGCTACTTCCAGTTAAAAGCCAATCCTGGTGCATGGACTCTAAGACTGAGAAAAGGCAGATCTGAAGATATTTACAGGATCTACAGGTAGGCCAGGAAAAGAAATACTTCAGTGTTTTTCTTGTAAAGCTTCTGAAGTAGATAGGCATTGTAATATGTGAATCTAATGGTTCCCTTGCCAAAGTGTGGTGACCTGAACAGCAAATTAAACAGCAAATTACATGTCATACTAAACATAGGTTATGCAAGGTGAAATTCATTAATTAAAAACCCCATTAAGTGTGTTCAGATAAATGTATTTGTTTCTTTGGCATGTCTGAAACCTGTTTTGCAGTGCTGAGGTTAAATATATGTATAAAAATGGCCAGAAGAAATAAAAACCATATTTTTGCTTTGTAGTAAAAATCAGTATCTTGCTCTATTTTCAGTCATGATGGCACGGACTCTCCACCTGAAGCTAATGAAGTTATTGTTGTTCTCAATAACTTCAAGAGCAAAATTATTAAAGTGAAGGTGAGTTTATAAACCTAAGGTGCCCTTAAAGAAATCAGGTGGATCAACAGTGGGGAGAAACTTGGATTAAGGCCTGAAGCTCCTTTCCCATGAGCTCACACTTGAGGCAGTCTGCACTAAGCTCACCTCACTGTATCAGGAGTAGAGAGCATCATCTGTAGCCTTGATTTGGGTTTTTAATACAGGAGAGAATGACAAAGTCCTGTTCCTTGTGTATGTCCCTGAGCTACAATAATACTCACAATTTTATTCATTTTTTTTGTGTCACTCTGGCACAGACTAGGTGAGAATACATTTGAAAAAAAAAGAAAAAAATGGTAAATTACTAATCTGCTGTCTCTTAGGGTTGCCTGTCAGGTAATGCCATAGCTGAGAAGTTCAAGGAGAATGACTGGTAGATAAGTGATGGCTATAACAGAGCCAGTTCACACCTCTATTTACATGTGCTGGGCTATTTTTGGGATGTTCTCCCCATTCACTGTCTTGTTTGTGTATCTGCTTTGGAGTCTCAGTGACAATTATGCCACTTAGAGACTGGTGGAGTTGGTGTGTTGGTTTTTTGAGGGGTGGTAGGGGTTGTTGGTTTCTTTAAAGGTTTTTCTTAGCCAGAAAGATCACTGGCATCCATCTCATTAAATATCTCTTAAAAAAGCATTTTAACCATCCAGACTAAAATGCCTTTGGTGTCTAAAAGCTCCTTTGAAATCTGTGTGGAAAAAGTCACTCATTACTGAGCTGTTTTCCCAGAGAGCTTAGGTTACCTGCCAGCTCATGGGGTGTAATTCAAGTAGGTAAAAACAGAACCAGTGGCAGGATAACACTCCTGCAATATCTACTCAATATGTGGTTCCAACTCACTAAAGCCATGTCTTGCTTCACAGGTGCAGAAAAAGTTTGATATGATGAATGAAGATCTGCTAAGTGATGGCACCAATGAGAATGAATCTGGATTTTGGGAATCTCTGAAATGGTAAAACTAATTCAATGATAACCTACAAGTTTCTTGAAACTGGAAAACTATTTGGGAATACCATGATGTGTGTGAAATTCCACAGCTGTCTGTTAAGTCTGCTTGAGTTCAGGGCTGTCATTGATTGGACTCCTCTGTTTCTAGAGCTCTGGGCTCCTGCTTTGCACCTGCTTTTACCTTCCTTTACCCCCCCTGCTACTTGGGAGCCTGAAAACATTTGTATTTGCAGCCTTTCCTATAGAGCTGGCCCTTCCTAGCTTGTCCTTCACAGAACCATGTTTTTCCTTTCAGGGGATTCACAGGAGGACAGAAGAATGAAGATGTGAAACAGGATAAAGATGATGTACTAAATATATTCTCTGTGGCTTCAGGACACCTGTATGAGAGATTCCTACGGTTAGTTGAGAATTTATAACCCCAGTGTGCCAAAGGGTGGTGGCCTTGCACAAGGAAAAAGGTTACAATCTGTAAGAGTATAAAAAACTCCACTTTTTCAATGCTTCAGAAGTCCACTAGAATCTGCATTTACCATGTCATGGGAACTTCTGTCTGCATAGCATTCATGAGTTAAAATTGACTTAGTTTAATAGATGGTGTGTTGCTGTCCTAAGTTTTCTCACTACAATATAACCAATGTATCATTAAGAAGTTACAGAATAAGTCACAGTTGCTTTGGAAAGAATCTGAGTTTCTGTTGTTCTCAAAGGACTGTGAAAGCCAACAGGTTGTATATTCTCTGCCTAGTTAAAATATAGAGATGTTGGGGGTTTAGTAATTTTGTGGATAAAATTAAGCAATTTACAATAGGCTGAAGCTACCCACTTTTTCTTTATTTATAAAGTTCAGTTACCTGACACATAACTACAAATAATTTAATCATGTAGCCCAGCAATTTGTGATCTATTCCACAGCTCACTTTTCATGGATGCCACTTGTTCCTGTAACTGCTTTATTTTTTTTTTTCTTTTGATAGCATAATGATGTTGTCTGTGCTGAAACACACCAAGACTCCTTTAAAGTTTTGGTTTCTGAAGAACTACTTATCACCTACATTCAAGGTTTGTTACTAACTAGAAATTTATTTGGTGGTGGGGGAAAGGTGCCACAAGCTGCTTCCCCCTCCCTTTCCCAGCATCACTTGGCTAAACATGAACTCACCCAAAGCTGGAGGAAGCCTCACAGATGGGAATGTCAGCTGATGTGACAGTGGGCCAAGTTTTTCTAGTAAAAAAATTCTCCCAATGCTCTTCTCTCATTTTACATGCTCCCACTTACACTGCTGTGTACACCCCTAAACAATTGTCCCATCTGTGAATTTTTATGATTTGAGTAATGCATTCTCCTCTGTGGATCACTATGAAATGGCTCGTAATGGACAAAAATGCTGAAATAGTTAGTTACCTTTACAATTTGTATTGATTGTTCAGCTTGGGCCTCTGTTTTGTGTGAACTAAAAATAAAACTAATTTTCTTTGTGGTATTTCATTTGCTGATGTTCTGTGCCTTCGACTGAAGTCTGTCTCTTGTAATGTGCTTTTCTTTTTCCTGCAGAGGAACAAAGAACTGAGATAAGCTGCTTTTTTCCCCTCCCTCTGCAGGAGTTCATCCCATACATGGCCAAGAAGTACAATTTCCAGTATGAGCTTGTCCAGTATAAATGGCCACGCTGGCTGCACCAACAGACAGAGAAGCAGCGAATCATCTGGGGTTACAAGATCCTCTTTCTAGATGTGCTCTTCCCATTAGCTGTTGATAAAATCCTCTTTGTGGATGCTGATCAGGTAACACAGAGGCTGCAGTTATTTGATCTTTTCTTTTTTTCCTAATTTTTTTTCTTAATAAGTTCTAGAATACAATTTCCATATTGTTGGAAGGGTTGCAAGTTTGAGCCCTTCACAGGCATGACTAGAGGTTGATTCTGTAATTATGGCATGCTTCACTGAGGGCTGGGTTTTGTGCCTGTTTCCACAAGATTGGCTTTGTTGGCCTGTCTTTTACTGTTATCTGGTTCCTCATTCACTCACTGTGATTCCAGCCAGCTTGCCAAACAGATTCTCATTTCACCCTTCCACTTTTGCAGTTCAGTCTGTTCTCCCAGCCTGCAGATCACTTACCACAAATGGTATTTTCCTAACTCACCAACCACTCTGCCCTCCCAGGCCCTGCTTTTACCTTGGCCAGAGGTAGAGAAGGCAAATCCCTTGTGCACAAGGCCATGGGAGGCTTTCTGTGCCCCCTCCTCAGCTCCTGGGTGGGAAGGGCAGGAAATGTGCACAGTGAGAACTGCCAAAACTACTCTCAAAGTACATGTGAAGTGAGAAGTATTATCAGATTATCAACAAGTGAGTGTGAACTGCCTGGGGTGTTTGGCACATGTTCAGTGGGAAGCCATGCCAGGTCAAACTGAAGCTGAAGGATCAGTTAGGAGAGATTTCCAGCTCCCCAGTTGTCATTTTAGACAGTTTGTTTCTCTGCTTGTGAGAGACACTAAGGCATTTTTTTCCCATTAGAGTGGTATTTTTAAAGTAGTGTTAGTGCCACATCTGTGTCAAAAAGCCATTAAAAAGCTTTCATCCCTGAAGAGTCTGCAGACACTGAAGAGGAAGGGATACCAAGAATCCCAGTTCATGTATAGTGAGAATTCTTGCTGCTTATTAAGAAACAGTTTTGCACTTCATCTCTCCAAACCAACCCCCATCAGGTTATTTGAAGCTCTATTTTATTTGCTCCAGCTCTTAGGGCAGGGGAGACAACACCTTTTGTGCTGTATTTTTGTACTACATATATATAATGCAAAAAACTGCCACATATATATCAGGTAATTCTTCCTTTATCTGCTTGCTCAGTTTGAGTTAAATCCTATACAGCATTTGCAAGCAACCCTAGAAGGGTAGGCTCCTAGAAATGCAAATAAAATGTCCTTTCCCTTCAGATTGTGCGCACAGACCTGAAGGAACTGAGGGATTTTAACCTGGATGGTGCTCCTTATGGATACACCCCCTTCTGTGACAGCCGAAGGGAGATGGATGGATACAGGTTCTGGAAATCAGGATACTGGGCAAGTCATTTAGCTGGAAGAAAATACCACATCAGGTATGAAGAATTCTTCTTTTTTTCCTAAAATAGAGAGGTTGCTACTTGGATTTAGCAGAAAACTAGCTGAGGTATGCAGCTCTGCCTGAAAACCACTTGTTGCTTCCTGTTGCCTCTTTAAGGTTCTGTGGCCAGTGAAGCACTAGAGACAAGTTATTTTCAGTTTGCTACAACTTTTAGAGATGAAGAACTGAACTGTTAACTAACAGACATCTTCCTTTGTTAATAACAAATGTTGGAACAGGGACTGCATGACAGCAAAGCTAAGACAGATTTGTTGGAAATTCTTTTTTGTACATGCCATGATTTGTTCCTGAATTTCCAATTTGTTGGAAATTCTTTTTTGTTAGAACTGCTTTCCTGCTTTGTAATAGATCATAGATGTGCTGCCACCCTGAGACTGTTTTAGGGTATTGTGTCTCAGGGGTTTAGTAGGGCTGCAGTGTTACCCCTCAGTGAATTACTAATTGCAGTCATAACTAATTGCATCATTTCCACGTAGTGCTCTGTACGTTGTGGATCTGAAGAAGTTCAGGAAGATAGCAGCTGGAGATCGACTCAGAGGACAGTATCAGGGTCTGAGTCAGGATCCAAACAGTCTGTCCAACCTTGATCAGGTGTGCTTTATTGTGTTTGTTTTGTTTTACTGGGCTATGGTGTCAGGATGGGACTTGGGATTTTCCCCGAGGTCTTTGGAATGGGATGAGGTGTGGATTCATCACTTTATATTTGCATTGGGAAATAAGAAAACTCTTACAGAAGTTAACCTTCACAATCCTGTTGGTTTGGGAGGGGGGTTGCTCCTCCCATCCTGCACCCTGTGGAAACAGCCACTAACTCTTACTCTGCACGACAGGATTTGCCAAACAACATGATCCACCAAGTACCAATCAAGTCCTTACCACAGGAGTGGCTGTGGTGTGAAACATGGTGTGATGATTCCTCAAAGAAGAGAGCAAAAACCATTGATCTGGTGAGTGCAGGATGATTCCCTCACTCTTACAGCACAATAAAATACAGCAACCAGTTGTAGAGGCACTTCCCTTCCTCAGCCTCTACCACTACTTGCACATTTTCAGCACTTGAGTTTTTTCCATTAGTTTCTGTGTTTCTCTTACCTGGAGCAGTGGCATTGTTATGAATTTGGAAAGAGACTTTGCACTGTTCTCTGGCTGAAGATCCCTGCAGAGGGGAGCACACCTCTGTTGAGTGCAGACACCTTTTGTAGCCTATCTGTTCTGTTTGCAGTGTAACAACCCAATGACCAAAGAGCCCAAGCTGCAGGCAGCCATGAGGATAGTTCCAGAGTGGCAGGACTATGATCAAGAAATCAAACTGCTCCAGAGTAATTTCCAGAAGGAGAAGGAAATGGGAACACCAGCTGAGATGCCAGGACAACACACACATGGTAATTTTTCTTTCTGTACTTCTGTGACTTTCTCTGTGCCTTTTGGTCTTGTGCTGTGTCCTCCCTCACTTGTACCATGCACAGGGCTGAATGAAATCATCATGGGATGGAAGGAACTTGCTGAGCAAGTCTGGTGTAATTTAACCTAATTCTGAAAGCCAGAGAACAGATTTGTTCCAGTTCTGTAAAAGACCCTCACTGTTCCTGAAATTTTATGAGCTTGGCCTTTTCTTAACCCTTAAAGAAGTTCTGCTACACACTGTGGGTGAGAATTGTCCTTCAGGCACTGATACCTTGCAAAGAACAAGTCTTGGGAGGCTTTATTGATTCTCAAACCAACCTGCCAACTGAGGCAGCTCAAACTGAGTGCTCATTTTTCTCTCCTCTTCTACAGATCCAGAGGCACATGTGGAATTATGATCCATGGAGACAAATTCAAGTTAGACTCTTTCATAGACAATTTTTATATTGGAAGCTAGTTTTTTTCCGGTGTGTCTGCAAAACTGCTGAATAATTGAATGGGATGATGTATGCATTTCTATTCCTTGCCTTTGGGTTAATTTCTGCATATGAAATAGGATCTGGATTGCTGGAATTAGCATTACTGGTGTTTTTTGCACCTGTGGTGGTGATGAAAGACCCCGTGATGGAATTTAGTGTTTCAGAAACCAAACTTCACAATCCACCTGAAGAGCCACAGCCTCTTCCTTCAGCTGTTGCTGCCTCCACCACTGCTGAAGCTCCAGTTTAGCCTCAGATCTAACTTGACAGTCTGGGAATTGCAGACATACATCCTAACCTCATCTGATGGACATAATTTTTTCCAGGTAACATTATAAAGCTCGAAATTATGCCTTGAATTTGGGACACTGTTTCATCTTCAGGTTTTCAAACAATTGAAAATACTTCTTGGATTTGTTCAGTCTGCCCTTGATTTTGTAACAAAATCAGCATTATTTTGATTTTCTCTTTTCTGTCTTCATTTATTGCCCAACTTTTGATGGTTTGGCTTAATGTAAAGCTCTACCACAGTCTCTTTAAATGCCCATCCAAATGCAAATGCCTAAGCTCACAAAGTGAGCAGAACACAGAATTTGGCAGCTGAGTTCATCCTAGTCTCTATGATTTGAATCAAAGTGCCCTCCCTTCCTCCTCCTCCAAGTGTAAATCAGTCTGCACAACTGGCAGGGCCTTACTCTTGCTGTGGTTCACTGATTCATGAATGTTTTTTTGTTTATGAAAAATCTGTGGAACTTGGAAGTTTATCATCATGTAAATTTCATTAACTTTATTTTTCTTCAAACAGAGAAGTTGTCACATCAATAAAAACTTCAGAGTTCTTAGGTCTTAAGCCTTAGTTCCCACTTTGATCATCCTTTTTCCTTGCACACATTAGAGTCCTCATTTGATTTTGGGGTTTCTGGATATTTCACTTGCATTTGCTTGCATTCTGTGCATAGACAAAGATGTTTCTTCTTGCAAGGATTAATTACCCTGGGCTGTTTTATCATTCATGTTCATGTCTTCATTTTGAAAGATGCTGCTGCTGCCATAGTTCTGTACTATGAACATACCAATTAAAGAAAACCCTCAAACCCAGTTTCCCCCATTTTGTAGGGTTAATATAGTCTGCTCCCTGTAACTCTGAAGAGTTGAAATGTAAAAACTAAAAGGAGATTTCTAGTACAAAATATAGTCACCTATGCAGCTTGAGAAATCCAAACTTTTTTGGTTTTTGTGACTCCCTTGTTTTCATACATTTATCAATGTTTTGTGCTGTAAGACCTTCAACCCAATAATCATATCTCAGTATAAGAATATTGAAATATTCTTCTGGAATTGCTGTGTTATAAATGCTATAATGTTTTGGAGGAATATGAAAGAAGACATCAGCAGTGTTTAAACTGTTCAATAGTGTGATTTAAGAGAAAAAGCAGCTCTTCTCCAGCCAGCTGAAGGAAGGGCCCAAACTCTTAAAAAAAGCACATTAAGAGCAACTTACAGAGTTTATCAGCTTAAGTATTTCCCACTTTGTGGGGTTTTAAATTCAGATAGTCTGTCTGGTGTCTCTGGAAATGACAGGTGAGGTGCCTTATGCTTCCCATCAAAACTGCTCCACTTAAGGATAAGCAGACTTACAATAGCAGGACTTCTTTCTAGTGTAAAAAACAATACACCTGTTAACAAATTAATTACATGTTGTGTCAATTAGCCTCTTTTAAACAGCTAAGACAGCACAGGCAAGGTTGTCCTTTCTGTGTTCTGATCCGAATCACTTCAGCCTTGCTGGAGCACATGGAGTGGCACAGGGAGGAGTGGGCAGGAGCTGTACACCACTTATTCCTTCTGGAGATAGATGGAGCAAGAATGTGCTCAAGCCCTCAGAACAGGAGCAGCTGTTCCTTTCAAGGCCCTTTCCTCTCTAGAACTGTATCTGGCTTCTTTTTTCTCCCAAATTATATTAGGAGCCACAAGACTGAGAAGAAACCCAACTCTTAAATTCAGCACATTTACAATGCTTTGTTGGATAAGAAAATACATCTAAATTAAATGTCAGTTACAATTTTTTTTTTAAATATGCTTCTTCATTCTTATAGGTAATGTATGTACTTGAACACCCACACTGCATCCTATTGGTTTTTTTTTAATGATAAGATCTCTCTGGCTATGGAGGGTATTTATGTCTCCAGTTAACAGACACTATGCTCTTCATTTTTTTATGAAGAAATAAAAGTCATCTAACTCACAATTGATACAGAAAGAAACCAGAAGCATACTGTGAGATTCTACACCTTTGCTGTACTTTTAAGGTGTTCTCAAGTACAGTATAAAATGCACATGGTATTGATCATTCTGAATGTGAACTATTCCCCATTTTTCCTGAGAAGCTACTATTTATTTCCACCCAAAAATGACAATCAAAAAGAGAAGAATCACTTCTTTTGGATCTGTGCATGTGTTTGCTCTTAGATGCTCAATGGGGCCTTGAAAGAAAAATAGTTTGTTACCCTCATGTAGAAAGCATCTTGTAGAGAGATGAAATTAATCTATTAATGAAATAGAGCAGCTGCTGGTCATATCACTGATGGCCTGGTCCTGGGACTAGCAGAGTGATGATAATTAGAAAATGGGGATTACAGAGGTCACAGTGGGGTTTTGCATCCCTCAGAGTAGAAAAGCCACATCTGGGGTAAGGTGATGACATTGTTGCCATCTCTGGCTACAAAGCAGCTTGACCTCTTGGTGAGGAGTTCACACTTGAGAAATGCCCTCTACTTTTATTTTAAAAGGAACTTTTCACTGCCTTACTAAAAGCAAATAGCAAAGAAACAAAACTTTAAGATTTCTCTTTCATTTAGCCATATAGGGTTATAAAGAAAATGAAAGGGACATATAAAAGCAGTAAATACCCAGTAACAGTCTTAGGAATCAGAACATGGTTAAATTATGACCTGGTTTTACCCAAATCTTCTGTAATCTGTTCAAGAATATTCCATAACTCTGTGTGGCAAGTGATCCAAGGTGTGGGGAGTTCTCTTTACTGACTGGCACTGAGATCACAGTGAGCTTCCCTAAGAACAAGATCCAACACAATAAAACCTCTGCTGTTCTTTACCCTTGTCTCTCCTGTCAATTGCTTTGGGGCACATAACTGAGGTTTTAATAGTGTTCCTTGGAGTACATTTTTCACTTCTTGCATGCAGGTGTTGGGATGCTGTTGAAAAGCCAGAAAGGAAAAAGAGGAAAGGGTTCCTCCTCCCAGCCAGTCTTGTTAACAATGGTATTTGGGTAACCCCTAAACTTCTGTTAAACAATAGGAATATTTTATATAAATCTGCCTTTTAGGTTGTTTTTTTTTTTTGGAACTCTACCTACTGCTACTATAAAAGAATGTTTCTAGGTCAGCTTTTTGTCATTTCTTCATTTGATTTGGTTTTACACTGATCCTTCACAGTAAGCACTGGGAAAGTGATGCTCCTGAAATACTTCCAAGTACAGAGATGTGTCTGAAGTTCTTTCAGAGTTGGGAATGAATTCCAAACTCCTATGGGACTCTCAAGGGCTCTTTTCCAGAGCATCTTTATTAATCAAAGAGCTATAAAATGGACAGCTTGACACAGGAAGCCCAGCTGAATGCTACAGAGACCTGCACTTGACTGTTTGAACTTGCTCAGGTTTGGGAAATGAGACCAAATCCCAGGAGACAACTAAAAGAGGAAAAGGAAGCAGCCAGAAAGAATAAATACACATCATATGCCTATGACCTCAACAGGATTTTGCACTCCTCCCCTTTTGCTTTTTGAAGTACCTATTGAAGCATGTAACTGTATATACTTAATGCTGAAGAACTGATCACCCTCCACCCCAAAAGAGCTGCATAAATGAGAAAAATTCTGATGGGGGAGTGGGGAGAGGGGATGCAAAAAGTAGTTTTGAATCCTTTTTTTAAATAAAATTTTTAAAAATTGTATTAACCTGGATACAACAGGTTTCTTTGATGGGCAAACTATCCCATTCCTTGCTGGTTTGCTGTGTACCACTTAGGCTCTTTCTGGGGAAGTTACAAAGCCATATGAGGGCAGGCAGCACTTTGTCTACAGGTGAACAAACCACCAGGCCACAAGCTGCTCTTGCTGCCCATTTCCATGTATTTTATCTTAAAAGGAGAATGCCACTGCTTTACTAAAAAGCAAATAACAAAGAAATGAGACTTGGAGATTTCTCTTTCATTTAGCTGTGTGGGGATATAAAGAAAATGAATACTTGCACTGATGTAACAGTGCAAGTATTATTTAAGTAAATGAAAAGTCATCATTTAACAAGATGGAAAGTCACAAAAATGCACTTCAGAGTCAGACAACACCAGTTGTGCTGCCCTTATCCCCAGGGCTTAGAGGGACAGGGATAACCCACGCCACTGTGCTAATCCTGAAGGGGTCCTGCTCCCACATTGCTGCTTTGGCCCATCCAAGGCACACGTGGCAGTTCCTGTGCATGCACAAACACCCCTGAGTTCAGCACTCGGCACACACCAGCACACCAGCCCTGCTCTGGGTGCAGCAGCCCTTCCTGCCCCATCCCCAGGCACTCCTTGCCTGCAGCCAGCCCTGCCTGGAGAGCCCAGGCTGCTGGAGTTAATGCTGTGCCCAGCAAACAGCTGCAGTTCTCAAGGGAAACCCCTCGATCCACACAGCAGGGGCTTCTGGCTGGGAGTGCTCTGCAGGCTCTGCCCAGTTTGCCAGGCCAGCCCTCCCGCCTCTCCTTGGGGAGGGTGCCCAAATTGAGGGGAAAATCCCCAGTGAGGATGCAGAGCCAGCCCTCAGCAGCGCTGGAACTGCTCTCCAGAGCTGCACCTGCTGTGTCCAACAAGTGCAGCCTGATCTGCAGCAATGCATCCCAGGAAAGGAGTTAAACCAGCACCCTCTGCACCAAGCCTCTCCAGTCTGCCATCCCTGACTCAGCAATGCCCAGTGGGACACCAAGCACAGGGTTCCTCCAGGAACTGACCTTCCCAAAGCCTGCCACTCCCCCAGAGTGCCTCAGTGGTGCTGCCAGGGGGTGCTTCACACACCCCCAGACCCTGCAGGCTCAGCAAATTTTAACATTCTCTCAATTAAGCATTTAGAGAATGTTAAATGTTTGTAAAGTGTGCAACATGTTCTGTTCTCCAGGGTCAATATGATGACTATTCTCATTATATTACATGATCAATGTTATCACAACACATCACATATAACAATGAGATTAATTTGTACATGGACAAAATATTTGCTAATCTAAGTTTGTATTTGACCCAGGACTATTGTGGACAAGAACAATATCCCATAATAAAAATTTTGTAGCCACTGCCTTTTATGTGTAGCACAGGATTAATTGTACAATGTTCAATGAAAAACATTGAAAACTAAGTGAGAAAATTATCTCAAGAAATAGATAATCAGGATAATGTACCTTGGAGCTAAATTTACAGTGTAAAACCAATAGTGTACATTGATAGCACCTGAGAGTAATGCATGAACTAGGGAAAATTATATTGCAATATGCCTTGATTACCATCTGCTTGATTTTAATTAATTTCCTTAATTGGAGAATGATGCATTTTCTAATTACACATGAAAACAGCACTAGCTATTGCACTCTTTCTCTACTGCACCAACTCTCCTGGTAGACCCACTGCCTGTCTGATTTATAAAGCCTCATCTCAATGAACATGGGCTGTTTAGCAGACCCATGACAATTACTCAAATTAATTACATATGAAGCAACATTCCAAACTTGTAATTTAGATGCAATAAAATTCTAACTGTGAATAACTCAGGTCACATGGATATAAGGATGAAACCTACACCAGAAATGTAATTAGAAAACAGTCCAGTTGAAGCTGGAATCAAATTTAAAGTGAAATGTATCATCTGAGTAAATGCTTTGGAGATAATGGCTTTGAACACAGGCACAGAAATTAGTCTTCTTACTTTAGACCAAAAAGGTAGTATAATATAAAAATAACTTATCAGGTAGATAATAAAGTATTTAAGCCACAAAATCAAAACATCAATCCCAGAGGATAAATTTATTCTACTTGTAGCTGTATTGACAGTTAACTTAGTTACAGACAAAATAAAGTTGGCTCAGTGATTTGAAGCACTAGCATTTCTTTACATAAAATGTCTCTCTTTTGGAATAAACCCATCAAGGTATTTCTGTCTTGTGGCTCAATCTCCTTTTGGATATTGTCTCTTGCAGTTTGAGCAAGGTACCTTTCACAGATTCCCATTTCTCTGGCTGAAGCTCGAGTGTCCTGAACAAGAGGGCGAAGCAGCTCTTACCTGAATTATCATCTGCCTCATCTTTGCAAGGTTAATTCTATGCCAGGTATTTGAGTTATTTTGAAATGGGATCACATTTGCCTGCACTGTGTGTTCCTGCCTTCAAGGGGAAAACGTGAACTCGGGGCAGTGCCTGGAGTGGGAGGAGGAAGCAGGAGTGCAGACAGAGAACTCCAGGGGCTCCCTGTTCACCTTGGAAGAAAGCAGTTTTTGCGATGCTGCAGCCAAGTAGTGATGCTGTGATCATCTCCTGCCTAGTTATTCATCTGGACACCTCTGTTGATGTACAAAGATGTACCTTGATATCTAATCTGCTAAGGGGCACATTTCTGAAAGTTTTAATTGCACAAAACCCCCTGAACTATGAGTCCCTGTTCATACTTTGCAGAGTAGAATATCACTGATATGATATTAAAAAAGTCAGTCTGGTGCAGAATTCAGCACAACCTTTTCAGTACATTTGACCAATATCTTACTGGATATGAGATAAAGTTTCCCTGCATGGTTTTGATTCTCCATTCTTTAATACCTCTATTAGATTAACAAAGTTTGCAGTGACTAAGATTAACTTGGATGAGAAAGAGGAAAATAGTTCAAATTGCAGCATATGCAAGGCCTGAAAGAAGTGTCAGTCCAGAAAATCCAGGAAAATAATTGGCCAGAGGGCAACTGAAAAGTTTTTCATTTCCAAGGAGAGACTGAAAAGGAATTTGGGAGAAACTGCAGCACAGGTGAATACCCAGCCTGCCATACACAGAGGGGAGGGCCTGATTACTTTATTCTGCAGTTATGTCCATGACTGGGATGGGACTTCTTGGAAGGGCTGACATGTACACGATTGCAATATTTCCACAGCAAACTGCATACCAAGTGGTTTTTCCTATAGTTGTTATTAAAAGAAACCAACAGAAAAACGTCTCCAGTGCATTCTTAGGATCACAGTTTCCTGTTGCTTGGCTAGAATGTGTTTGGAGGCTTTCCTGAATTTCTCTGCAGGCATTCTATTGTCTACATATATGAGGTCTACACATTTGTTTTAAACTGAGTTTAATTAAAGAAAAGTGATGTTTACTTTGACTCTTGATATGCTTTTTATGCTGCTCTCATACCTTAAACCATTTAATTTATGTGTTGTGTGTGTTTGCCAGTGGCACTAATGACTCAGTGTCATTCCTTTAAGGGAACTTGAATGGAGCTCTTTGAATGTGTCAAAATGTTTTTAATTATTCAGTATTAGGAAAGCTACAAGGATATGGGAAATTGATTCTCAGAAACAAAATACCTGATTCAGGAAAGAGAACTGATTTGCCTCAGAAATTATGATCCAGACCAGGGTTTTGTGATGTTCTCTGATAATCCAGTTACACAATTTGACAACAACAACCTCTTCTTGGCGTGCTTAAATGCAAAGGCCGAGCCTGGATCTCCACTTCTGAGGACTCTTGTCACCTGAGGTAAAACCCAAGGTCTCCCAGGGAACAGACAGTGCAAAATGACAGTGTTGGCCTGTGTTATTTCTCTATCCAGGCAGGAGGGCTCCCCTTGCTTTGTGGTCTCAGGCATTCTTACACTTGTTTTGTCAAAGTGTTGCAAAGCCTTATTTCACGTAACTTTCAAATCCTAACCATATATATTTTGGTATCTATACCAAAATAGAGCTAAAATGGGCAGTTACACTCCTTTGTGTAAAAAAAAGTGTATAGGATTACACTTTTTATAGCAGAAGCAGTATTGTCAGCAAAGTGAGATAAGAAAATTTAAGGAAGTAGAATTTTGTTTCAAGTGGCCTAAGTTATTGTGCTAGGTGTAAGTTGATATTATCTCTACATCCAGTCTACTAATTTTTAAATTCAGAAATGCAGTTGATGAACACGCTGCATCTGACAAACTTATTCAGTCCTTGTGATGCCATGAGTAAATATTTAGATTGAGACAGGGCAGCTTTCTCTAGGTGAAGAAGCAGGCAGACAACAGAATCGAGCAATGGTGATGTGTATCATGCAGGAAATTAATTTCTTCTCAGGAAAGTTCCATGGAGATACTGGGCATACCAGTACAAGGCAGTATTACGGCGTTTATTTGACATCTGTACCTAAGATTAAATCTCTGTAAGAGTATTTGAGGAGTGCCTTTTCCTACAGGACATTTTTGACAGCGTTTGGTGGAATTCACAGATGTTGTTCCCTTAGGTGACAGTTGCCTTGATAGAATTTTGACAGAATCCTGCAACTCTTTTGTTAACAACTGGTAGGTGCAGTACAGCAGGAGGGTAGTACTGACCTGTTTGATGGTCCTGAAGCAACAGTCTCCCCTAACAATGATTTGTGAACTGTGGTGGGTGAATTTCTTGTCAGATCAGTTTGTACAATTACCAAACCTCTGCTAACTTTGGCAGCAAAACGATGAATAAAAGTCTCTACAGTCTTTTTGTGACATGTGCATGTAAGGCCTGCCAGCAGTAAGGATGCAGCGATGCAGACTTGCCAGTGCATCCTCAGAGAACTGTTCCTGTGGACTTTAGGCTGAAGGGAATGATTAGAGAGTGGCTGTATTTTAAATGGCACAATTCTAAATTATCTTCCATCAGCTTTACAGGAGTGGTTTTGCAACAATCAGAATATTGTCTATTGAGAGTACCTTGGGTTTTGCTTCTAAGGTCATTGCCTTCCAAAGATTTTCTGCTGAACTTTTAAACTTTCCGACTCATTTCACTCTGAAGGAACAAAAGACAAATTGCAGGGAAGGCTGTAGAAGGGCTAAATTTCTAGAGATTAAAAAGTAATGATGAATTGTGTGCAAAATGGCACTGGTCCTCCTGCACCCTTCCCTTGGCAATTTCACTCCCCTGTCTGGAGGTTCAGTTGTCTAAAACTATTCCAATATCAAAAAAGAGGGAAGCTTTCCAGCCTGGAGGTATATGATATTTCATGTCAACAACAGAAGAAAATGGATTGACATGATTAGCTACATTTTGTACCCAACAAGAGCTTGCCAGGAAGATAAAGAATGTTATTGATGGTCAATTAATCTTTTCTTTTTGAAAGCCTAGGATGGGAAAAGGCCCCTTAGGGTTGATTTGCAGGCTCAAATAGACACTAAATCTTCTTTCAGATGCCAGTATTTAGATGTCACTAACATTCACAAAAACCTTTGCTCAGCTCTTGACTGACCATGGGGGCAGCTGTCCCTCAGCAGTGAGGATTTTGCTGGTGAAGCACCTATAAATCTTTTTCTGTGTATTTCTGTGTATTTGATGACAGTCTCAGCCCATACCTGAGATGTGCCAGGACTCACCTTGTGCCCACGATCTGGGGCTCTTTATAACAGTGGTAAAACACCTCTGAACAGTGATGCCTCTGGGAAACAGATGAGAACTCTCCTGCCTTGGAGCAGGAATGTGCAGTGGGGTTTTGGGTGTGCGTCTTCCATTTCTCCTGATAATATCTAATGTCTGATGCAGAGAATGTTCTGGAAATAACTGCAGACCTCAGTTCTTCCCCTTGTTCCAGATTCTGTATAAAGGAAAACACTTCTTAGACTCCATTTCTGAAGTGACCATCAGACTGCAGAGTCACTCTCAAATTGCCCAAAACTTGCTTAGAATGGGCAGATAAAAGCCACAACTTTTAACAGAACAGACTGGAGATCAGCCAGTCACATCAGTGCTTCTGGCAAAGGTACATTGGAAACCGTAACTTTATTTTAGAAACTTCATTTATTCTACATTATTTCTGAATGAGAATTTTAAGAAACAACCATGTCTATAAATTGAAAAGTATTGTAATGTGCACAAAAGGATTTACATGTAGGGCTTAAATAATTTGACTCCAGTTCCTTTCAGTCTATCCAACTGCTCTCAGAGGCTTCCCCAAGAGTGTTTTTTATCTTTTAGGAGCAATTCTGAAACAAACAGTTTAATTTAGTAATTGCTTCTAATGGCAATCCTATTTGAGAAATGAGAGAAATGGGCAGAGATTGCAGTACTGCACAGGAGAAGGTAAGATTCTACAGTCTGAAGGTTAATGTTGTTGGTAAAACATTTTAATACTCCCTGATGAAAATTTAGGGAAAATATTAGGCTTTGCTTGTCTACCACTAAGATTCCACATTTTATTTTTAAAAAATGTATTTCTCTTTTGAGAAGCACAGATGGCAGTGTTGAATAAATTTCTGGAGCTGTATCTTCACAGAAAATATGGAGATTTAGTTTTTGTGCTGATGATCTAAAGCTTACTGAGTGTCTCTCTAATTATTCTCCCAGGTCAGTGACCACTTCATTGTATTATCTTAAATAATTAAGTGGGTAAAGCTTCTGCTAATACTGGAGCACAGCAAAGATTTTGTGTCCTGTATAAATTGAGCATGAGTGAGGTGCTTGCAAGGTAGTTAATCAAAGTAAAGGGCAGCATTTTGAATCCAGCTTTTTAGTTAATCCAAAAATTTCTAAAAATTTCAGTTCTGTCCAATGCATTGAAATTATGCCGATTATATTAGCTGTGAATTCACTGAATTCATATTTTGGAGTTTTTCTTCCTATAATTAAAAGCTCCTTTAAGCTGAATTATTTAATAATTAGATATTATGTTTCTTCTGGAGTTGTAGATCCATTCCTAGATCCACAGCAGTTCAAGATTTGCCATTTCTGAAATATGCTGCTATTTTCCTTAAACTTACACAGTCTTTGGCGTTTGAATGCCTAGACTCATTTCCCACATGTAAATGGTGGGGTTTTTTTGTTAAAAGCCAATCAACATCAACATTGCAGTTGAGTGCCTGTCATGTTAAAGAAGCCCTGACTGAAGGCTGAGTAAAGATATACATAAAGTGCTTTATTTAATGTAGTTTCTCTGGTGTCTAGCATGGAATATTTTTAAGTCTTCTGTCTTGTGGTTAAGGTTCAGGGAACCTGGCCAATGCATCCATCAGGTGAAGACTGAGAAGTTTTTGTACCTACAGTAGGAAAGCTTCCCAAGAAAGAAACAGTATTTTTGGGTGAGGAGGAATGCTCAGAGAGTGAGAGGGACCAGGACTGTACCAGCTCTGTGCAGCTGAGTGGCTTCTGCTCTGTGCCAACAGACAGAGGTATAACAAGTCAAGAGGAGTTCTGACTTTGTTCAGTATGGCTGAGACACCTACACTTCACTGTCACAGACATCTTTTATGGAAAATCCTTTCCTTAGGATTTTTTCCTCCTGAGAAGCTGGGAGGCCTCAGGAACAAAATGTAAACAATGGTTATCTGCTGCTGTGGAATGCAACAGGTGCATCTGTGATTGGTCTCATGTGGTTGTTTCTAATTAATGGCCAATCACAGTCAGCTGACTTGGACACAGAGCCCCAAGCCACAAACCTTTATTATCATTTTTTCTTTTTCTATTCTTAGCTAGTCTTCTGATGAAACCTTTTCTTCTAATCTTTTAGTATAGTTTTAATGTAATATATATCATAAAATAATAAATCAAGCCTTCTGAAACATGGAGTCAGATCTACGTCTCTTCCCTCATCCTAAGACCCCTGTGAACACCATCACACTTCATTTAATTTTTTCAAGTCCAGCTACTCTCCCTTCTTCATGAAGCAAAAAAAGTTCAGGCCTTTCTCTTACAAATAAACAAAATATTGTATTTTTTCTCTAATTTCATCTTCAAAATCGACTGAACCTGTTGTGCTGAGGGATTGCCAAAATGTTAATTTTCAAATGGGGCCAGAATTAACCTGAAAAGATATTGCAGGAAAGTACCGGTTGGCTTTTTACAAAAAAACCCCACCATTTACATGTGGGAAATGAGTCTAGGCATTCAAACGCCAAAAACCGTGTAAGTTTAAGGAAAATAGCAGCATATTTCAGAAATGGCAAATCTTGAACTGCTGTGGATCCAGGATTTCACCCTGTGATATCCATACTCACATTGGAAGTATGTAAATGCTGGCAGAAATCTAATACTATCACTTCTGCTCTTCATTTCATTTATCTCCTCCCACTTCTCAGCCTACTCTTATGTGAAGTGTTGCTGAATTGTGCCAGGGTGTCTCATCCACAGATGAAGCCAAGGGGAAGCACATAATCCCATCTCCTTGTCAGAATGTGTTGAGTTCAGTGCGCTCACTGCACCTCCAGGGAAAAAGCAGGGAAATAAGCAAAGGCAGCAGAGTTATGGAAGGTGTTTGGCATTTAGTTCTGCTGTTTTATGGAATGTGAGCAGAGAGGACAAAGAAAAGGTGAATATTTTTTGTTTACATGATGCCCTGCTGGTAAGACATAAACCTTTAGATTACTTATCTATGTCCTGTGGAGCACCTGATGGCTGGGGAGCTGTGCTGAAGATCAAACTGCTGTGAATTTTACATGCAATATTTTCCTAGGCAATGTTCCTGTTTTCCTTTATAATTGCATTTGTTGGATAGCACAGTCACGTGTAGGCTGGCTCACCTGCAAATGCAATCTCTGCCACTATCACAGTTACACAGAAGCTGAAGGGCTTTATTCATATCTCCATCAAAGCTTCTTTAGTCTTCCTTGGTGTTTTAATGTTGCAATAAATATTCCTCAAATCTCTTTACACTGTCAGAGGGGAATGAAAAAACCTTACTGTTGTCATTATAGTGCAGGAGTTTTATTGTTATTATATAACAAAGGTTCCATATTATCAGAGTTTTGTACCTCCTTGATGTTTCTTGCGGGCACCTCCTCTGGGCACTGACTCTTCCTGGTCCTCACAGCAGCCAACTGACTCCAGTTCCCTCAACCAACCAACCCACTCTTTTATACCACTCTTCTTATTTGCTACAGGTGTGGCCTGTTAACATCAGGCCTGCTCCTAATCCTTAATAATTAACCCAGCTGCAACTCTTTAGGGGGTAAGATTACTTTCTATACCACCTCCATTTACTTATGTTCTATCCCCCTACACCTTACTGCATATCAGAATCTGGCTGATAGTGTACCCTCAGCTGCTCACACCTGGGGACAAGTCACAGAATGGTTTGAGCTGGAAATTACCTTAAAGATCATCTCCTTCCACCCCCCTGCCATGGGGGAACAACTTCTCCTGTTCCAGGTGGCTTTAGAGCCTCATCCTTGGACACTTCCAGGCCTGGGACAGCCACAGCTTCTCTGGGCAGCCTGTGCCAGGGCCTCTCCACCCTCACAGGGAAGAATTTTCCCAAAATATCTAATCCAAATCTTTTGTCAGTTTGAAGCCATTCCCCCTTGCACTGTCACTCCAGGCTCTGGTAGATTTTCTCTCCATCTTTCCTGTAGGCTCCACTCAGGTCCTGGAAGGCTGCAGGTTACCCCAAAGCCTTCCCTTTTCTAGGCTGAACAACCCCAGTTCCCTCAGTCTTTCCTTGTAGCCAAGGTGCTCCATCCCTGTGATCACCTTGGTGGCCCTCAAGTCACAAAACACAGAGCAAGAAAATACAACCTATTTAGGACTGTGTTTTTTGTTTTTTTTCCCGCCTATACGCTGATGAGTTTTGCATTCATTTTTATATCTAAATACCAGCTTTTTCTCTAAACTCCAAAAGTAAATTTTTGATGATTTTTTTTTTCCTCCTAAGTCATTGTAAGAGAAAGAAATCTGTAGAATACCTTGGGAGAAATCAGCCAGTTCTGAGTTTCTGTGTGTAAGGGCAGCTTGGCTGAAGGGAAGGCACGCAAGGCATGCTTGCATGAGAAGCTGGCAAATGGGCAGAGGAGGCTGGGAGCTGTGCCCTTAAAAGCATCCTAGGAGAGATGTACATGTTCAGGGAGGTGCTCTGGGAACTCTGAGACTGTGCTGCTCCATTTATCCTTGGAAATTAAAATGGAGAAGAAGATGCTGTGAGCAGCTCAATACGATTATCATTTGTGACATGCTGCAGGACTTAAAATTGCTTGTGGCCGTGGCCTTAACTGCTAATGAGTAAATGAATCCCTTGGTTATGCCTGTGCTGCTCCACTGACTCCATGGATCTGTTATGGCAAATGGGAGTGGAACTGGAATAAAGCACTTAAAATGCGCAGCTGTAACTGAAATGCTGATCACAACAGCAAGCATTTTTGGAGAAAACATTGTGAGAAACAGGTACCTGTGTTTTGTTTGTATTACTCATTCACAGTCTACTCCTCTTTCTCCTGTGAATAAACTGTAAAATGATCAAACACAGGCTAGATCGTAAAAAAAAAAGTGTGAACTAAACATAATGAGTGTTGTTCCTTTCTCAGAAGATTCAAATGAGAGGGCTGCTCTGCTCTATACACATATTTTTGGACACACATAGGAATTCTGTGTGGATGGACCACACTGATATCCAGATTGGCTCAGAAGCTGGCATTATGGGATTCGAAATGTTTGAAGCTGAGGCTACGAGAGTTTCCTCCATTAATGTGGCTTCATGAGTTAAAGCTCCGCAGTGTCCTGCTTATTCATAATTACTCTCAAGAAGCCCTTGTTAAAATTCTTGCTGGTTTTGACAATAAGATAGAAGCCTGGTAGTGAATGGCATCTTTTAAATAAAACATTTCTGCTTGCACCACTTAATATAAACTTTTTCTGACATGTGCTAGTTTTCCATCTTCTGCATATCTTCTGTGTTTTTTGTTTTGCTTAAGAGTCATTCTCCTCACTTGAGGTCACAGACATTTGCAAACCTTCTGCCTGAAACAGCTCCAATGAATTCTCTAAGTATAAGCTTTGTTTAGCTGCATGTCTGATGAGCTCTGATCAGTTCCTTCACAGGAATAATACTCAGCCACTGGCACTGCTGAATTAGGGCAGACATGTAAGAAAAACCTCTTTTAATTATGGTCTCATAAGAATTCACAAAATTAGCCATGTGCAATGGTGAGTAGACACATTGACACGGCTTGAGATACTGGTAATATTCCACACAGGCTACACAGCTGAATTTACCCCAGTTTAGAAATAGCTGAAGTTCTTTGGAGGCCTCTCCTTCGCCTCTGCAGCATGGATAAGAGGGTGTCCAGTGCTAAACAGACAAAAAATTGGATCAATCATTAGTTTTAGCCAGTGTGGTAACAATAAGATTGTTGTAACAAGTTAATAAGAAATAAGGTGGTTAATGAAACTGTCATATTTAATTGGACATGAATTAATATGGCAGATAAAAAGGTATTCCCAGCCCAGGGGGCAGCCATTCCAGAACAAGACTGAAGCACAGCAGTACACAGGAGCTGCTGTTGTCTTTCCTTCTCTACTGGTAAAAGAGGGACTTGGACTCCAACACCTCCAGTCTGGCCTTTTTTACAAGAATTAACAAAACAAACTTGGCCCAAATGAGGTGGCAAATTCAAAGGACTTTGGTGTATGTCACATTTTATGCAGTCAGTGCTGTGGTTGGTAAGAGAGTTACTTGCCAGGTTAATGCACTGTGAAACCTCTCCTGGATTACTGTTCAGTCCCTTTGGCCTGCTGTATCTCCTTATCACATAATTCTCTATTGGACCAAGGTTTAAAATGATGAATCGAGGTTGATTATGGTTAAATATGTCCTGATTAAGGCAGCCAGATTGATCCTGGGGGTACAGAGGGCACCCAGACTGATCCTGGGGGTACCAAAGGCAGCCAGGCTGATCCCTGGGGTACAGAAGGACAGAGGGCTGTCACAGTGGTCACAAGGGTTGCAGGATGAAGAGAGAGGCGAGAATGTTGACCTCATGTTTAGAAGGCTTGATTTATTATTTTATGATATATATACTACATTATAACTATACTAAAAGAAATAGAGGGAAAGTTCTCAGAAGGCTAGCTAAGCTAAGAATAGAAGAGGAATCAATAACAAAGGTCTGTGTCTCAGCAGAGAGTGGGACCCAGCTCTGCCGTGAGTGGTCAGTAAATCCAAACATCCACCCAATCACAGATGCACCTGTTGCATTCCACAGCAGCAGGTAGCCATTGTTTACATTTTGTTGCTGAGGCCACAGATTCTCAGAAGGGAGAAAAATCCTAAAAAAAGGATTTTTATGAAAAGATGTCTGTGACAGAAGGCAGCCAGGCTGATCGCCTGCAGCAGAGGAGATGCTGGAACAACAGCAGAAGATGAAGGGTCGACTCTTAGCAGGGGTTAATTCAAGGTTTATTTCAGGAGCTCCGAGGAGCCCCACAAACCTCACCTACACCTGCTGAGAGCCCCTGGAGAGGTGCCAAGGTTACATTTAAAGGGAGGTGGAAACTGAAAGTAGATAACATTTTACTGATCAATAAGTGACCCTAAGGGATGGGTAATGGGGGATGGACATTTAGGACAGTGGATGGAGAAACACTTGGGGCATTGATTCCCAGCCCCTGGTTAATCACTCAATATCCTGGACCAAAACTTCTAGATGGATGGGATGGGATGCTGAGTGATTGACAGAGAGCCAGGGTGGGGATTTGGGGATGATCTCAGCAAAGGAAAGGGATTACACAGGTAAAGGGAGGGGATACAATCTGGGGTAAACCATTTGGGAAAAATACGGGGATGAAGGGGAATGGAATATAGGGAAAATAAAGGTAGTTTAGAAAGTAATCTTACCTCCTAAAGAGTCACAGCTGGGTTAATTATTAGAGATTGGGAGCAGGCCTTATGTTAACAGGCCACAGCTGTAGCCATTAAGAAGAGTGTTATAAAAGAGTGGATTGGTTGGAACTGGAGTCAGTTGGCTGCTGTGAGGAGAAGGAAGAGTCAGTGTCCAGAGGAGCTGCCTATGAGAAACATCAAGGGGGTACAGGACTCTATCAGTATGGAACCCTTGCAATGTAATGACAATATTTGCTGCAATAGGTGGATCTGTGATTGGTCCATGTTGATTGTTTTTAATTTAATGGCCAATCACAGCCCAGCTGACTCAGACAGAAAGTCCAATATAGCTGCCTTGGTTATAATTTTCTTTCTTTTTCTATTCTTAGCTAGACTTCTGATGGAATCCCTTCTTCTATTCTTTTAGTATAGTTTTAATGTAATATATATCCTAAAGTAATAAATCAAGCCTTCTGAAACATGGACTCAAATCCTGGTCTCTTCCCTCAACCTGAGACCCCTGAGAACACCATCACAGATTAGAATAAATGTAAGAAACAAATGAAGAACATCCCTTTGGACAAAAATCAGTAGTCACTATTTGGATTATGTATCAAATGCTCATTTTAGTTTGTTTTTTCTTTTTTTTTTTTTCAAATACAGAAAAATAGAAAATATGTGCTATCTATAGAGATTTTTGTATATCATATTTTCAGTGCTAATTCCATTATTTTCATGACATTCACCCTTCTCTTCAGTGTTAATGAGGTGGCTGGCAAGAGGGCCTGTAACGATTCAGAGTGCTTTTCACTGCCTGTTGAGAGGAGTCTGTATTGCGATCCCCACTCTGGCTCAGCCAGGGAGAGCGTGGCATAAAATACAATAACGGGTACGATGAATCTGCCCAAAAATTCCGCATTGCACAGGATGCCTCCCAGACCCAAGCTGGCACCACTGCAAACTTGGGCTGGTTAGGCAGTGCCATGTGCCTCCTGCAAATTGATATCACGTGTCACCATGATATTTCCTGAAAAATCCCTTTGCCAGTATTTTTTCTCCTGAGAAGACTCAGAAAAGAAATGTAAACAATATTATCTGATCATTTCTCCCTGTGTTTTGCTGCTTTAGAATGTGGCAGGTGCATCTTTGGTTGGTTCCATGTGAATTGTTTTTACTTAATAACCAGTCCCAGTCTGGCTGTGTTGGACTCTTTGGTCTGTCAAGGGTTTTTATCATTCATTCTTTTCTATCCTCCTTGTGACTGCGTTCACAGGGGTCTGAGGATGAGGGAAGAGATGAGGATGTGACTCCATGTTTTAGAAGGCTTGATTTATTATTTTATGATATATATTACATTAAAACTATACTAAAAGAATAGAAGAAAGGATTTCATCAGAAGGCTGGCTAAGAATAGAATAGGAAACAATTAAAACCAAGTTTTGTGGCTTGGACTCTCTGTCTGAGCCAGCTGACTGTGACTGGCCATTAATTAGAAACAACCACATGAGACCAATCCCAGATGCACCTGTTGCATTCCACAGCAGCAGATAACCATTGTTTACATTTTGTTCCTGAGGCTTCTCAGCTTCTCAGGAGGAAAAATCCTAAGGAAAGGATTTTTCATAAAAGATGTCTGTGACACTTGACTGCCATAACCACACTCTTCTCACCATGACCTGACTAGATATTTCCTTTTCAATACCCTGCTTCCCATGGCCTCAGGTTGATGCTTTCTGTATCTGATAATGAGGCTAAACCACTATTTATCCCAGCTGGCTTCATTCCCACATGGGACAGGCACTGTTTGGTTGATTGCTTGGCTATTTGCATAGTTATTCATTCAAAAAAATAGTGCATGTGTGGATTTCAACAGCAGATTAGTAGGTGACATTAATCTTCTTTGAATAACATATTATTATTTACTTATTTTAAGTATTGAATTTTAAGTACTTAAATGAAAGTATTAAGAGTGTTTTAAGTGTTTACAGTAATTTCACTGAGCAGATCTACTCTTCAGATAAATTCTGCTTTCCCTTGCTGTGATGAGACCTTCGGATTTAACCAGAATTAACATTTTGCCTGACAAAGCCTTTTTCTCTTCTTATCCTGAATTTCCTGTTTCAATTCAGTGTTCTCAGGATAGCACAGGTAAGGAAAAGGATTTCTGTTAGCCTCTGGCAAAGCTTGATTTAGTCTACAACCAGTTAATTGTCCTCATTGTTTACGGCATACTGGAAATCAGTATTGGTAGGAATATCAGTGTTTAAAAGAGATCAACAAATTCCTTCAGATTAATTTCAGCACTTTGTTTAGAAGTAATAAAAGAATACAAAACAAATTCCTGTATAATGGTTAAGCTGTAAACCGTTTTACCACATGATGGCCCTTCTTGGATGTTAATCATCCTTGTCTTTAATAGAATTAGTCACAGTCGTGGTTTGTAGTAGGGTGGACCACTTTGGCAGAATCCATAATTCTACCTTTTTCTAAGGAAAATGTAGAGCAAACATTTCAACATGACCAAAAATCCCAAACAGATAAATTTCAGGATGGAAAAGTGTGAATTGGTGAGACGCTGGGGCCCAAAGAGCAGAGCTATAGCTGCTATTTAAATTTAAGATGACAAGCTGAATGGAGCACAGGTGCTTGAGACATTCAGAGACATCACTGGGGTTTGTGGCAACGTGGCCAGAGGAATATTTGAGGGGTTCTGTGGAACAAGGGAAAGCACTGAGAAGCAGAATTACTGCACTCCGTTCTTCATGCAGTCATTGCATTTTGTGTTTTGGCTTCTTTGGCATTTTTGCTGATGCTGACAGGAGGGGAAGGATATTTATGCAAGGGAGAGATGACTGATGAGGGCTGTGGGAGGCTGCATGTGTTTTGTCAGGGCATTAACACAGCTCAAGGTCTCTTAGCACAAGCGTTTGTGGTGAGGAGACAAATGCAGAGCAATTACCAGAGACTGGGTAATAATTTGGCAGCGTTTTCAAAGTGGTAAACGGAAGTGACTGGAGTAATATATGAGCTGGGGCATCATCCCAAAAATCTATCAACACTAATTACAGATTTTTGAGCACCAGGTGATTGTTCAGCAAACATTTGCAGCTCTTATGCTTTTTTTTTGTTTGCTTGCTTCCATGAGATGCAGTCCTCAGTGTGGGACCATAGCTCTTCCCTGCCAGTCTCCCACACTGATTCCCTGTCTTCCTTTTGCACATGGATTTATCATGGAAAAAACAAGATATTTGATAATTATCTGGGCTGGAGAGAACCAGTTATGCCTCATGGGCTATCTTTCAAGGGTGAAAATTGTACTGTTAATAATTGATATACATGTTATTGTTTCTAATAAGGATAATAAGGAATATATTTAATTCAGAATTGTACATGAGACACTTGACATCTGTTCTCAGCTCTTTCTGTGTCAATATTGGTTATTGTTTGTGGTTACAGCTCCTGCTTTTAAAGAGAAGGGATATTTCTTTGTGAGGGTAGCAAATGCACCTGTGGCTGAAGGCAGATACCTCATTAATAAAGTGCATATAAATATATCTAGAATAGATGTGAAACTGTAGATAATATAGGTCAGAGTTGTGCTGAAGGACAGCTTTATTTATAAAATCAAAATACTCGAGTTCATAAATACACTAACAGGCATACATTCCTAATGAGTCACTGGGGGATGGGAAGCAAAAAATCCAAAACCCCAAACCTTAAAGCCACAACTGAAATACAAACCCTTACAAAAAGCTAACAAACCAACAAAAAAAACCAAAACAAAACAAAACAAACAAAACCCCCCCCAAAAAACTCAAGAAAACACTAGGATATTGAATATGGCAGTTCTTCCATTAAATCTTTAAAGCAACATTTTCCCAGCAGACTGCACAACCTCATTTTCAGCTTGTTGCTCCCATCTTCTCCCATGCAGGACAACTCTGTGTGCTCAGGTGAGCTGGAGCACAGCAGCAGCTGCACTGAAATTAGTGAGGCTCCACGTCTGTCTCTCTGTGCAGGCTGCAGCTGAGCTGAAATGGGGACACACCTAATAAAACTTTACATTGCTTCTTTTTCTCCTGGTTTCCTGGCATCTTTAAGCACTTTTTCATGGCATTCACTCCCTTGTGGAAATAGGGAGTATGGTGGCAATATTGCAACTACTTCATTTATATTCTTACATGCATTTTTAACACTGGGATAATGTGAGAGGAGCTTTCAAAGGGGGAAAGAATTGTACCATATGTTGGATTTTTCTTTTTGAGGGGATTTATTTTCAAAAATATTTTTATTTAATGACTGTGTTACTGTACTGTGTGTATTGATTTCTGAAGGGGAGTTTAATGTGTTCTTGTACTTTGGTAGGTTTTCCCTTAAATTATAGATGGAATGATGCTGGTGGGAATGCTACTGCTTGCAGGAGACAAAGCCCTGCTCTGGCATGTTTTACTTCAAGTCTCGCACAGAACCAGTGCTTGCATGAGCCTTGCTGAAGCTGAAACAATACCATAACTTTTTGACACCAGCAAGGGGGGTTTATTTACAGATGCAAATGAGATGGGGCTGCTATAGAATGTGCCTTGAGCTGTTTATTTTTCAGCATCAGTGTCATTACATGATTATGACAATGGGAAGATGCCAGCAGCTCACAATCTAGGCAGCAGGCTAAAAAACTTAATGTTACAACTCACTTTATAAGTTTTTTGACCAATCACACAAAGCAAAAGTACATGGTCAGTAGTTCCATCCAACCACTATAAGCACAGGTACCTTTGGTTAAACAATGCTTGCTTATTTCAAATACAATACCTGTTTGTAAGCCTTAAAACACAATGCACAGAGCTCCACTATTAAGCTTTAACCTTCATAATATCTTGCTAGATAAACTTTCTGCAGCTTAGAGAGTTATTCAGACAAGCGTTAATACACAGCCCATTGTTCTATTTGGCCTTGCTTTTCTACAGTTTAAATAATTTTTCTGCTGACCAATCTCATGGCTGCTGCTTAGCTCTAATCACAGTTCTGCTGTCTCTGAGGCCTGCCTCTTGCAGCTTTCCCCAAAACCCTTTAATTGTCCCTCTAATTTTGTATATTCCCACACTTGCAACATGCTGTCATAAATCCATAATTTTTTTTCATTTGTAAAATAGGTAGTTTTTTTAGGGTAAAAGCATATTAGCTGGATAGCCCCTGGACACTTCTCCAGTGAGAGTGTTTAGTTGAATCCCTGGGGCTTTCAGACTTTCTCAATAACGTCTCAAGAATTTCAACTTATGTTAAAGAGTTTAAGAATTCTTTCCTTGAAACTGAAATAAGAGTCAGGATAGCAGCCCAAGCAGTTGCCTTCTCAGGGTAGCCAAGGATGTTAAAGCATTTGACCTTAACTTCACATTGCAAAGTGCTGGTGTTACCTCACCAGTTTCTGCAGGCTGTCTGTACTTATCTTGCCTTCACATAGTGGAGTGGGGATATGAAAGGGGGTTTTTTGTGTTAATTTCGATATTGTCAAACAAGTTTCAGTCTAATAAGGTAATGTTGACTCGTTGTTTGAAACCCAAACATAATACTGAGTATTCCAATTAATAACGTAGCAGTTTTCTGTGGATTGGGAAGATTTGCACTTTTAGACCTTCGGTAGCTCATGAAGTGTCAGTAAGATCAACTGAGTGAAAAAAGATTTGCCCAGTTATCCTGGGTCCTTGTGATTATTCTGGCACTTGTTTAAATCACTGGGTTTGTTACATGTGCAAAGAGCAGCAGCCCTGTAAGTGCCAGAACTCTCTGCTAATAAGTAGAACAAAACATTTTTGTTATTTTCTTGTGACTGCAGGAAACACAGTGTGTTTCCATAGCTAAGTATTGTTTTGGACAAGTCTACCTCTTTTTGTAATTAATCCCACCTATATCCTGATTCTGACTGAAATTCATCCTCTAGGCTCAAGTTGTTCAACAGACTCTTCTGGCTTTTACCTCTGGGTGACCAGAATAATTGGATGTTACCCACTGCAGATAATAACTGGGGATTGACAGGACCTGCAGAAGAGCTCCTGCTCTCCATTAACCCTAAATGTTCCTGCTCTCCATTAACCCTCAATGTGCTCCTGAAGGCAGAAGCAAAGCAGCGGCAGAGAGTTCCACAGCCAGGGGTGTGGCCATAAACTACTTGAGAATTATCAGCTCTGCTGTTTTATTTTTTTTTTAATAGTGAACAGAGGGTTTTTGAAGACTGGGATGGAAGTTTAAATATCTTTCAAGAAGGAGTGGCAAAGAGGTTGAAAGCTGCTTGGTTTTAAAGAAAGAAGTGAGAACGTGAGATGAGGAAGTGCAGCATCCAGAGGAGCACAGGAGTCTTTTAGGGCTGTTTAAACAGAAACTCAGAAGTTTTCTGTTGATACACCTTGGTGGTTTTGTTATCCCTGCACTGTAATTCACAGTCATCCCACACACAGCCCAGTGTTGCTGTGCTAATTGAAGATTTAGTCATCCAGGAAGATTAGCCCAGTGTACTTCTCGAAAATTACATATCATGTCATTAAACTAAAGTTAATGCTGGTCAGTTTGTTGCAGGAAGTTAATAATTTAAATTTTCCTCCAGATCCTTGGAGAGACATGAGAAAAATTATACTCTAACACTTTTTCAGAGTGTAGTCTGCATTTTATTTTTCTGGTGCTAGTGGGTGTGCATTTAATCCTCATGGTGTTGTCTTTTTGATTCTGTTACTCTGTGGTCACCACAAAATATACAGCATTAAGAAACAAAGTGCTACATTTACCAAGAACTCCATATTATATTAGCCAAACTTTGCTATTAACATTTCATGAGCAGAGATTAATAAAACATTACAGAATTAAATATTTAATATTATCAATTGCTCCTGATTAGCAAGCTCATGAACACTGTGGAAAAATATGATAGGTTGAACACTCTTCAGTATTATATGTGATGCTGGAAGGGCAAACCTATTACTTTAGTAAGTCATAGTTGATTTGGTGCAAATTGCATGTTAATTCAGACCAAACTAATAATAAATAATTGTTATGTCACTACTTGTCAGTTATTAGTTTATACTTTAATTGGCATGCAGAAAGTTTAATTTTTTTCAATAGGTTTCTTCCTGCATAATTTATTTGGCTAACTTTGACTAAATAATTCTCAAATTGACCTGGAAGCAGTTTGTTGGCAGGAAGACAGAATTTTTTGCATGTGAAAAGATTTTGTTCATGTGTTCTGTCTTCAGAAGAGCTGTTTCATAAGATGCCTATCTTTAGAAAGTATTTTTGAGGCAATTAAATAGTATTTATTTATGGCCTTATGCACCAAAATAAGGCAGTTTGTAAAAGTCTTGCTCAGGCTGAGGAATAATTTGCAAGAGTGGATTGAGCAAAGACAATCTGACACCACTAATGTCACTTCTAAATGCTGCCTCTTTCCCCAGTGATGGAGATTTTTCTCTTCTCTTCATTTTTAAAGGCTTTATTCTGGTACTGGGAGAAGTTTAGTAATAGAGAGTTATGCTAATTAAAGCACATGCTCCTCTAGATACCTTTCTCTTCCATTTTTAGCTCTGAAATAATAAATCTCCCCATTCAGGGTTCTTTCTTCTCTGCATGCTTTCAGTTTTCACTGCTTAAAAAGTGGATATTTTAATGAGTCATGTACTAAAACTTATATTTTTATGAATTGAAAGGGTTTTGGTCTTTTCTACAGTGGTTACTGTGAAGAAAAAAATTAATATCCTCTAATAGCTTTGCTCACTTGGGAATTCAGCCACTTTTCTGGGATTTTATATGGTCCCCTGTGGTATTTGATGATAATTCTTTAAATAGCAAAAACTCTGTAAAGAATTTTAATTTTCTTTGCAACATCTTTTAGCCAACTGATACAATATTAAACTTCTATCACAATTATATCATGATCCAAAGGAGAAATTCAGTACAGCTGTTAATTGCCCTTGTTTACTGAAAGCTGTGAAAAGTGCAGTTGGTAGTGTAAGAAGGAAAATACCTGAGGGTAATTGTTTCAAAAGCAATCATTGGGTAATATCTGAACTGAACCTGTTTGAAAGGGAGGATGAGCAAACATTTACATATGAAATGTGAATTTCTTACACAGTAAGAGTGCCCAGAGTTGGAAAGTTTATCTGCATTTAGAAGATTACAAGAGAAGAGAAATAATTTTTTTCATAAATGAACTATGTCAAGTAAGTGCAAACAAAGAAGGACAGAATTCACTGAACTCAGAAGTTATGAAAGGAGAGAGGGAAAACTGTTTTCAAGGCAAGTTACCATTCAAACTTTGAGATTTTTTCTGGGAGAAGACACTGACCAAGAAGTAAGAGTGAATTTTTATAAAAGTATTGCACAGAGAAATTTGTCTTTACAGAGGCAGAGTCCCTTTTAGAGGTGAAACTGGAACATCTCAGTCCTGAGAGGTAAAATCCTGGCTGCATGAAAACCAGTAGTAAAAAATGTTAACTTTTTAAAAAGAACCAGGATTTTTCTCATTGTTACTTATTGGAGTAAGCACTGAAGTAAGAACTAGAACACTCTGGATTCTGACCTGAAAGTCTATATGATAAATTCATTGTCATGATCTTGTCCTCCCTTTTAGACCTGCATGGGGTTCCTCACGAACTGCACAGGCAATTAAATAAAAGATCCTATTCACATGAGCACTCTGCTATGAGGATTCAGAGACAAGTGGTGAACCTATCTTCTACATCCCTGCACAGGTGGAGATGGGAATACAGTTGATATCAAAGTTTATCAGTGCTATTTATAATGATTAAGAGAATTGTTGCCAGACTGCAAAGTGCTGCTGCAGGCCCACATCCATTTTATATCATGTTGTGCCTGCATCACATCAGGAACAGTGAGCAATATTTGGACAGGAGAAAGATCAGTGCCTGTCTCAGGAGCTGCGCACAGTCTGCAGATCTACATTCAATGACATAATTAACTGTGGTATTTCATCCTCTGTAATTTCTTTTCTTCTCTGTAATGAACATTATTTAGAATTTACACTCTTAAATATAATGAGCCAAAATTCAGACTTCAAGCCTAAATGCACCAAATCAAGTTAGAGAATTTAATATTTTTATTTTTAAATATTGTACCCATTCCAATTTATGACTCTTTTCCTACCTCTTCCAAATTCTTTCTGATACTGTCTTTGACAAGTATCTGCCATCTTTCCAATAAAATGTTCAGTAACCTCCTTTATGTAATTGAGAGCCCTTTAAAACTTATTCTTAATTGCTGAGGGACTGCCTCTGTGACTCTAAGATATATTGAGATTTGTAGTTTTATTACTTTTCTACTTGAATATTGCAGTTTTCTCCTACTTGAAGTGCCCAAGAAATTGGTGAAAATATTTCAATTAATACAAAATGCCACTTCGGGAATTATTACTTGCTTCAAAAGTTGAAGTATGTTCATGCTATTCTGAAACTTTCTATAATGGCTTCTGGTTCAAGCCTTTTTGCATTTTAAGACTTTTCACTTGACTTACAAAAGACCATTGTTGGACTTTAATTTTTGTATTTGCATGATTTGCCCATCCATAGGTTTTGAGCCTCACCCATGTTTTATTGTCAGCATTGCCCTGTGCCTTCCCTGATGTGCAGCTCTGACCTGATATGATCAGTTCAGGGTTAGATCTGTATTTAACTTGTCTTTCCAGCTTTAGGAATACCTTGACTGCAAAGCTGGCTGTATGGTTATCTCCATTACAGCAGGGCCAACACAGTGTAACTTCAATACATTTCATGTTTGGAGCTATTTTTCATTAGTTGTGTATCAGACTGACCGCCTGGAATGAGTTTATCATTTTCATTGCATTTGTGTCTTGACCTGTTCCTCCAAAGGGCTGTGTTTGCTATAAAATGTGCCATTTATTCCCTGCTGTGGGAGGTCATGAACATTTGTTAAGTGCTTAGCCCCAGCACGTAGGGGGATACAATATATGTAAATAAAGGCATTATAGAATGTAATCTTACCCCCTAAAGAGTTGCAGCTGAACCAATTACTAAAGATTAGGAGCAGGCCTGATGTTAACAGGCCACACCTGTAGCAAATAAGAAGCGTGTTCTAAAAGAGTGGATTGGTGGGAACTGGAGTCAGTTGGCTGCTGTGAGGAGAAGGAAGAGTCAGTGCTTAGAGGAACTGCCCGCAAGAAACATCAAGGAGGTACAAAACTCTGGTAATATGGAACCCTTGCAATATAATGACAATAGAACTCTTGCACTATAACCAGCATCTTGAGAGTCTGTTATAATTCCTGTACCAACACCAAACCAATGTAGATGATCTCCTTTTGCACACTTGGCTTTGGGAAGGCTTTAAAACCTTGATTGCACACAGGCTCTTTCTCTGTGACCTGATCATATGGGGCTGGCTCTTCTCAGCAAGAGCCTGCTGAACGTCCAGGAAGAGGCTAAAATTATGGAAGTTTTCCTCATATTGTTTTGCCGTGGCATGGGAATATTTTCTTGACTACACAGATGGAAAAGGAGAGGTAAATTCTTGAGACTGTAAAAGCTGCATGAAGAATTGTCTTTCCATGATCCTTCAGTGCTCAAGATAACTAGCATTGAGTTGCTCATCTTAAAAGTGATGCTTGTTAGCGTTAATAGAAAGGCACAAAAAAGAAAATTTATTTCATACCTCCAGAAAAATATAACATCAAAAGTTCAACGCAGTTTAATTTTCCAGATTTCTGAAAAGTCAAATT